>NC_142798.1:4871835-5171835 GCF_049724085.1 Artemia sp. Qi Xiang Cuo | reverse complement strand
TACCGGCCTGGTGCCATGAATTTTGTAATAAAAAAAAAGGAAAACTTGCCCACAAGAGAATTTTATCGGACAACGAGAAATTTGGCTGCTGAAACAAAGTTCGACTCATATCGGAATCGAGCTTACTTACACAGGATCGCTAGCAATGTTTATATTTTTGTGTACACTGAAGAGGAGATCCTTGACAAAATGCAACCGGTGTGTTTCCATTTCTTGACATTTCTCGAATACATCTGTCATATCTTCAACATACTTAGGATTGTAATCATTCAGTTCTCTCAAAGCTGATTCGTATTTTTCTCGATTTCTTTGTACATCTTCTTTGGCACGTTGAACTCGATCTTGTAACTTCTTCAACTATAAATAAAATACATATTTTATAATAGGGACACAAACCCAAAAGGAGAGGTGATGGGTGGATTCTTTTTGAGCGGTCGGGAATCGAAGACTATAGAGAAGTGATAAGAGATGAAACTCATAACTGTCTCCTAACAAAAAAAATATCAACGTCGTTTAGCGTTAATCAGGAAAATCCCTAAACTAATCGTAAACGACAAGCGTTGTGTTTACACGGTGGGCAAATCCAGAGGGGGTTACTCGGTTTGAATCCCCCTCCCCCCCCCCCAAAAAAAAAAATTATTATCAGACTCTTACAAAAGCAGCGAAAATACATGTAATACATGCCCACGGGAATTTTTTTTTTAAAGCCCTCCCCGAACGACACTGGATAAGACCTTGTGTCTAACGCTATTTGTATTAATAAATAAATATCTAAACAAAAGTATTTATTGTATTTTATTCATTTATTTTACTTTTAATTTGCATTGGACAATAGCTAAGAGACTTACAAAATTTTTATTTAGTCTCAGCTTCTTTTTTATTTTAATAGTTCTGCTGGGAAAATCTGAAATGCCAGAGGCGTCTGCAGTTTTTATCTCCTATTTTGCTATAATTTCTATATTTCCCTTAAATTTTCCAAATACCCCTAAATATTGGGGTGTTTAATGCGCCAATATTTGCCCCCTCCCACATGTTAAACACCATAAATATTGCCTTCTATCAGCTTCATATCTTCTTTGATGAATACTTTATAAAAGACATGCCAACCCTCCTTGAAACAATAAGATTTTCATGGACTTACTGTTTTCTATAACGTCTACGACACGTTTATCTTAAGACACGTTTGGGACATTCTTCCTGGTCTAGTTCTTTTATATGCAGATATAAAGCAAATTTTATTCATCTCATGACCAATCTAACTACTTAGATTGAGCAGGAGATCTAAAATTCTATCTACTCTAAATTCAGTACATAATTACATAAAATCAGTTATTTTGCGATTTTTTGTTTAAATATATCTTATTTCAGCAACAAGTTTGCAATGCAAAAACGATCTCTAATATCATGGTATGGTTCACAACGGTCCTACCATATTTTTATCATATTTATTTGAAAGATTTATTACATGAAAGAAATAACTTCGCTTTATAAATAAATTGATTTTCGTTTAAAAACTGTGCGTCGAGTCTGTCCACGTTCAAACACAAACTAAAGATGTCAGGGATTGAACTAAAAAGATGTCAGGGATTGAACTTAGCAGTCGGATCCCCAATTTAAAATAAACTTAATGTTTTAATGGTTTTGTCAGTACTTGTTCCGTAGGTGATTATACTTTGTCTACCCGTGAAAAGATCTAATGTCGCTTATGTTTATACGTTCTCTGGAGCACTCGGTCCGGGTTTTTATAATGGGTGAGATAGGGAAAGATCATACTGCTAATTATATAAACTGTGATTTGAACAAAGAGTATAGAGCAGAAGAACCGCCCCCTCCCCCTACCAGAAAAACTGAGCTAAAGAATTTTTGAAGAAAAAGAATATAGGGCAGACTTGGCAAAACTTGGTGGTTAATTTTTGCGGTTAACCAGCACTCACGCTAATTTTTAGAAGGAAAGAGAGTGATAAAGAAGGGTGATTTTAGTGATCAGATTAGTGATCAGAGATTAGTGATCAGAGAAAGTGATTAGTGATCAGAGAGTGATTTTAGAAGGAAAGAGAGTGATTCGAAACTAGAGAAAACGAGGCCTCTTTTCTTTTTCCTATCTCTATATTTGCAAAAATTTGCAAATTTTCTCACAGCAAAGTGTTTTTTAGCGAAATATCTTTATATGACAACATTGGCAAAATATTCCGGAAACAGTTGATGTTACTCTTTCTTTTTTTTTTATTGACAAAAGCCATTTGAGTCTCTTATTACAAATGATCTTTGACCAGAAACCTGAAACTTGATTTGAGTCAATCAAGGGATAAGTTCTTACACAGTGACTGAGCACAAAAAAAACTTATTAAGATGCTGTCTCTTGTCTTGTGATACATCTTATATCGACAATATAATTGGAGAATCAAACCCGATCTCTCGTGAAAAGACGTATTTAAACAGCATTAAGCGGATTTCATACTACGTACGTGATTTTTCTAAGCTGAGTGACCAAATTACTTTACGTCAAGTATAACCTATCTCACTTCAACAAGACCTTTCACGCGAGGCTAATGTAAAGATCCTTAAAATCATTATAATCATCACCAAAATCATCACGACCATTATAAGCAAACTATTTAAAATTTAAGCTGTTGACTTTAGAACCGACATTTTGATTCCATTTCGTTTAGGAAGTGCAATTTTCAGTCTCATGAAAATTTCAATTTTCAATTTTCAGTCAAACTAAAAAAGGAAACATGTTTTTGCACTTTCTTGTTTTTCTTTTCAATCGGAAAAGGAATTTAGCGGCGAATATTGATATAGAAGGCCATATAGTGGTAGATTCCATACATATCAAACAGTTTGTGGTAACGAACTGTAAGTAAGGAGCGACCCGGCTCAATGGTAACCGAAACTCTAAAAAACGGGATTTTGATACCAATAGATACATAAAAAGAATCAGATTTTAATTCTGATTTCAAATATATAAGTTTCATTAAGTTTAATCTTACACATCAAAAGTTATGTGCCTGAGAAAATTTGGCTGATTTTCGAAAAAAGGGGGAAAGACCCCCTAACAGTTATAGAACCTTAATGAAAATCACACCATCATATTCAGCGTATCAGAGAACCCTACTGTAGAGGTTTCAAGCTCCTATCTACAAAAATGTGGAATTTTACATTTTTTGCCATAAGAAAGATCCGGGATGCGTGTTTATTTGTTTGTTTGTTTTTTTTTTTTTTTTTTTTTTTTTAACAAGGGTTTTAGTTAAGAACACGTTGTCCTTTAAAAAAGTTGGAGGGGGCATTTGAACGGAAAATAAAATTTAAAGTTCCCATTTTAAGTGAACAAAAAAAATTGAGGGCAACTAGGCCCCCTCCCACGCTCATTTTTTTCCCAAAGTCACCCGATCAAAATTTTGAGATAGCCATTTTGTTCAGCATGGTCGAAAATATGATAAAAATGTCTTTTAGGATGACTTGATCCCCCAAAGTCCCCAGGGGGAGGGCTGAAAGTTATGAACTTTACTCAATGTTAACATATAGTATTGGTTATTGGGAAGTATACAGACTTTTTCAGAGGAGATTTTTTCTGGTAGGTGGGGGAAGGAGAGGGTGGGGGGCTATATGGACGGATCTTTCCCTGACGGACGTTTTCATGGGGGACGGGACAGTGCTATGACGGGGGCGCCGGATTTCCCAGCATTATTAAAGAGAAAGATCAGGAATTAAATAAAAAAAAACAAGTTTTTCAACTGATCAACTGATTGTGATTAAGAGGTCATTTTTAAAGAACTGAAAAAAAAAATTCGAACTATATTTTAAAGAGCAGGGTATTGACTAGGGGGCGAACCCCCTAATATACGTGTTAAAAATGTATGAATATAGAAGTTCGTTACGTAAGTTAATTCTAAGTTACGTATATTTATTACTAATAAAAATGTTCGTAAATAAAATTAAACAAGTTTCGAGAAAGCCATTTAACCAAATATAATATGCAAATTTTGTTTTAATTATTCATGTACGGTGAGCCAAAATCAAAACCTGCATTAATTCGAAAACGTTCAAAAATTAAATTAAAAAAACAAGTTTTTTTAACTGAAAGTAAAGAACGACGTTAAAACTAAAAACGAACAGAAATTATTCCGTATATGAAAGGGGCTGTTCCCTCCTCAACGCCTCGCTCTTTACGCTAAAGTTTGACTTTCTCACAACTCTATTTTTTTAAACAATAAAAAAAATTTAGCGTAAAGAGCGAGGCGTTGAGGAGGGGACAGCCTCCTTCATATACGGAATAATTTCTGTTCGTTTTAAGTTTTAACGTCGTTCCTTACTTTCAGTTAAAAAAACTTGTTTTTTTTATTTAATATAATATAGAGGCCACATATATATAAAAAACAACAGATATCAGATTCTGCAAAATTTATTCGTTAACCTAGAGTTATGCTGAATTTGAGAATGGATCTTTTTTGCCATGATAGAATGGAATAAATAACCGCCAAGTAAAGAATATTTGGCCTCTTTTCCCTTTTCTATCTCTAAAATGGAAGTTCATTCCCATTTGCACCTGTAATGCCAGAGTCTAGGTTGCATTTTGCAGAAAATGATCGATTTATGAATTTTACAGAAATCCAAAGAATTGAAGAAAATTGTGTGCTAGGCCTTCAAAATTTGCCGAAACTAATATTGATATTAATAATGTTAAATTCCGACAATTTTTGCATGCGAGAAAAGGAGAAACTAGGCTTAAAAAATCATCCTGGGATTCTTGATAACTAGAAAAAAAAAATACAAAAAATGCATTAGACCACTCGATCCAGCCTACCAACTATTTTTACATACGAGAAAAAGACAGACTAAACTAAAAAAAGAATTGTCTATTTATTCAAAAAAGTTGTCACTCATTGCCTGGGAATTAAGATAGGGAACATGAAGAGAGAATTCAGGTTTTTCAATTTCCTTTCCACCCATAAAAGAAGCTATTGTAATAGCCGACGATTGTGTCAATGGGTCTAGTGAGTTTATTTATTACGTTTGTAACTCCCATGAGCACGGAGAGACCAAGAGTACAACTTCAAAGTTGTTAAAAAAAAGATGGCAGTGGAAAGAGGCAATAGCTAATGAATTACATATAGGTACGGACAAATATATAGGGGGACAGAGTCGGTTTTAGAGGGGCAGAGGGGAACTTGCCACGTGTGCAGAAATTTTAAGTGCGCAAAATTCAAAATAAATAATCTTACAGTTTTGATCATTTTGCAATTTTTGAAATTTTATTTTCATTAAAATAAAGTAGAGGGCGCATTTGGCAGCAAGTATAAGCAAATTCAATCCGATATTTTCATTTTTCCCATATGTTAATGACCATTCCTTGAAAATAAATTTAAGTAGACCGAATTCAATTAATATTTTGTGATATTTTTTATTCAAATTTTGTAAATAAATGAACATTTTGTTAGTTAAGAATTTTTCTTAATCTGGCCTGAAAATTTTTTGGAGGAAGGGCGGGGGCTAATCAATATTTTCCCCAGGCACAAGACAGGCCAGACACGCCCCTGGGGGGGGGGGGGAGCTCTTTTGGCCAGTCCCGCCAAATCTTCTCAATAATTCCAAATATATTCATCAGTTCTTCTCCTTTTTCACTTTCTGGGGCAAAGAATCCTCTATATCCCCCTCCTCAATAAAATTTCTAGATATTTTTCTGTGCAATATTTATAATTCGATCATCACTGAATATCTTCTACAGTTTTATTTATTCCTATTGTACAATTACATCCAAGTTATACGGACACTAACCATAATCAAGCTGTGCGTAGGTAACCTGAAGTTAATCGGATTCTATGGCGGAAAAAAAAATTGCCCAATATAAGTTCTGGCAAAATACAAATTTTTTGGTTATTTTTCGCGAGAAAAAAAAATAAAAAAAAAAAGAAAAAAAATTATTTGCGAAATTCAAATAGCACAAAATAACGTTCATTTCCATTTCCTTTTTTTTTTTTATTTTTTTTAATTTTTTTTTTTTTATTATTATTATTATCCGAGAATGGATACTGGAAATGCCTCTTATCAGCTTTTGTTTTTAGTAAATGCTTTTAAGCAACTTGGAAACAAAATCATTTTACCATGAATTGAAAAGGAAAGACAAATAACAGAGCCAAACACCCAGAAACAAAATCACATGAAGGAAAGTAAAGCTACAATCAAAAAAACAACTCAACAAAAACCAGCACAACAAGTTGAAAATTAAGAAACATAGATCAACCTCCATTCGAACTGAGTGATAGCTCTAAATAATACGAAAAAAAAATTTCTAAGAATAGTCACAACTGGAAATAGAACTAACTATAATATACGCAGATACAATGGATTCTATTTCAAACCAAAACAATGATTTTGAGGCTTGAACAGGTATTGGTTCGTGAATAAATAATAAAAGTTAAAAAACGGCAAATGTTGTAATGAAAAGGAATAGGAACCACACGAAGAATAGCCGAAGAACCCCAAGAAAAAGAGGGAGGGAGAGAAAGTGAGAGAAAAGGGGAGGAGAGGGAAGAAGAGTTGACAGTAATTCAAGTTACTAGACTTACTAATTACTCATTTAATACTTTCATTGAGGACTTATTACAAGAAGTAAGAGACCGTATTTCTTCTCTGTGGAAAGATTTTCTACAAATTAATTAGGAATAAAAAAAAGAAATCTAAAATTTGACAGTGTAATAGTTGGCTCTTTTACCCTTCATGTGAGTGAACCTTGGACGTTTATGCTAAGATTATACATCAGGAGGGAGAGGGAGGGAGCTATTAGTTCGCCAAAAAATGACAATTGTAGATAAAAAAAAAGGAACCACACAAAGAATAGCTTTGCAATTCTTCGACGTAGCCCAAGAAAGAGGAAGGGAGAGAAAGTGAGAGAAAAGGGGAGGAGAGAAAGAGAGGGAGGAAGAGAATAAAAAGGCTTTAAAAAGCAATAAAACAACTCCACTGAGTGTTATGCTAAGATAACACATCAAGAGAGAGAGTGGGAGCTATTAATTCGCAAAAAAATGAACATTGTTGTCAAAAAAAAGGAAAAGGAACCACATGAAGAATAGCTTTGCAATTCTTCGACGTAGCCCAAGAAAGAGGGAGGTAGAGAAAGTGAGAGAAAAGGGGAGGACAGAAAGAGAGGGAGAAAGAGAATGAAAAAAGGCGTTAAAAAGCAACGAAACAACTCCAGTGAGTGCTATACTAAGATTAAACATCAGGAGAGAGAGAGGGAGCTATTAGTTCGCCAAAAAATGAACATTGTTGTCAAAAAAAAAGGAAAAGGAACCACACGAAGAATAGCTTTGAAATTCTTCGACGTAGCCCAAGACAGAAGGAGGTAGAGAAAGTGATAGAAAAGGGGAGGACAGAAAGAGAGGGAGAAAAAGAATAAAAAAGGCGTTAAAAAGCAACAAAACAACTCCACTGAGTGCTATGCTAAGATTACACATCAAGAGAGAGAGAGGGAGCCATTAATTTGCCAAAAAATTACAATTGTTAAAAAAAAAGGAACCACACGAAAAATAGATTTGCAATTCTTCGACGTATCCTAAGAAAGAGGAAGGGGGAGAAAGTGAGAGAAAAGGGGAGGAGAGAAAGAGAGGGAGAAAAAGAATGAAAAAAGGCGTTAAAAAGCAACAAAACAACTCCACTGGGTGCTATGCTAAGATTACACATTAAGAGAGAGAGGGGGAGCTATTATTTCGCCAAAAAAATGAACATTCTTATAAAAAAAAATGAAAAAGAACCAAACGAATAATAGCTTTGCAATTCTTCGACGTAGCCCAAGAAAGAGGGAGGTAGAGAAAGTGAGAGAAAAGGGAAGGAGAGAAAGAGAGGGAGAAAGAGAATGAAAAAAGGCGTTAAAAAGCAACGAAACAACTCCAGTGAGTGCTATGCTAAGATTACACATCAAGAGAGAGACAGGGAGCTATTAATTCGCAAAAAAATGAACATTGTTGTCAAAAAAAAGGAAAAGGAACCACATGAAGAATAGCTTTGCAATTCTTCGACGTAACCCAAGAAAGAGGGAGGTAGAGAAAGTGATAGAAAAGGGGAGGAGAGAAAGAGAGGGAGAAAAAGAATAAAAAAGGCGTTAAAAAGCAACAAAACAAATCCACTGGGTGCTATGCTAAGATTACACATCAAGAGAGAGACAGGGAAATATTAGTTCGCCAAAAAAATTAAAATTTTTGTTAAAAAAAAAAAAAGGAAACACAAGAAGAATAGATTTGAAATTCTTCGACGTACCCCAAGAAAGATGTAGTTACACAAAGTGATAGAAACGGGGAGGAGAGAAAGAGAGGGAGAAAGATAACTAAAAAAAGCTTTAAAAAGAAACAAAACAACTCCACAGGGTGCTATGCTAAGATTACACATCAAGAGAGAGTGGGATCTATTATTTCGCAAAAAAATTTAATATTTTTATTAAAAAAAAGTAAAAGGAACCACATGAAGAATAGATTTGCAATTCTTCGACGTAGACCAAGAAAGAGGAAGGGAGAGAAAGTAAGAGAAAAGGGGAGGAGAGAAAGAGAGGGAGAAAGAGAATGAAAAAAGGCGTTAAAAAGCAACAGAACAACTCCACTGGGTGCTATACTAAGATTACACATCAAGAGAGAGAGAGAAGGAGCTATTATTTCGCAAAAAAAATGAAGATTGTTATCAAAAAAAAAGGAAAAGGAACCACATGAAGAATATCTTTGCAATTCTTCGACGTAACCCAAGAAAGAGTGAGGTAGAGAACGTGAGAGAAAAGGGGAGGAGAGAAAGAGAATAAAAAAGGCTTTAAAAATCAACAAAACAACTCCACAGGGTGCTATTCTAAGATTACACATCAAGAGAGAGACAGGGAGCTATTAGGTCTCCAAAAAAATGAAAATTTTTGTTAAAAAAAAAGGAACCACACTAAGAATAGATTTGCAATTCTTCGACGTAGCACAATAAAGAAGAAGATACAGAAAGTGAGAGAAAAGGGGAGGAGAGAAAGAGAGGGAGAAAGAGAATGAAAAAAAGCGTTAAAAAGCAACAAAACAACTCCACAGGGTGCTATGCTAAGATTACACATCAAGAGAGAGAGGAGCTATTATTTCGCCAAAAAAATGAAGATTGTTATTAAAAAAAAGGAAAAGGAACCACAGGAAGAATAGCTTTGCAATTCTTCGACGTAGACCAAGAAAGAGGAAGTGAGAGAAAGTGAGAGAAAAGGGGAGGAGAGAAAGAGAGGGAGAAAGAGAATGAAAAAAGGCGTTAAAAAGCAACATAACAACTCCACTGGGTGCTATACAAAGATTACACATCAAGAGAGAGAGAGAAGGAGCTATTATTTCGCAAAAAAAATGAAGATTGTTATCAAAAAAAAAGGAAAAGGAATCACACGAAGAATAGCTTTGCAATTCTTCGACGTAGCCCAAGAAAGAGGGAGGTAGAGAAAGTGAGAGAAAAGGGGAGGAGAGAAAGAGAATAAAAAAGGCGTTAAAAAGCAACAAAACAAATCCACTGGGTGCTATGCTAAGATTACACATCAAGAGAGAGACAGGGAGCTATTAGTTCGCCAAACAAATGACAATTTTTGTTAAAATAAAAGGAACCATACAAAGAATAGCTTTGTAATTCTTCGACGTAGCCCAAGAAAGATGTAGGTAGAGAAAGTGAGAAAAAAGGGGATGAGAGAAATAGAGGGATAACGAGATTTAAAAAAGGCTTTAAAAAGCAACAAAACAACTCCACTGAGTGCTATGCTAAGATTACACATCAAGAGAGAGAGAGGGAGCTATTAGTTCGCCACAAAAATGAACATTGTTGTCAAACAAAGGAAAAGAAACCACACGAAGAATAGCTTTGCAATTCTTCGACGTAGCCCAAGAAAGAGGGAGGTAGAGAAAGTGACAGAAAAGGGGAAGAGAGAAAGAGAGGGAGAAAGAGAATAAAAAAGACGTTAAAAAGCAACAAAACAACTCCACTGAGTTCTATGCTAAGATTACACATCAAGAGAGAGGGAGCTATTAGTTCGCCAAAAAAATGAACATTGTTGTCAAAAAAAGGAAAAGAAACCACACGAAGAATAGATTTGCAATTCTTCGACGTAGCCCAATAAAGAGGGAGGTAGAGAAAGTGACAGAAAAGGGGAGGAGAGAAAGAGAGGGAGAAAGAGAATAAAAAAGGCGTTAAAAAGCAACAAAACAACTCCACTGAGTTCTATGCTAAGATTACACATCAAGAGAGAGAGAGAGAGAGGGAGCTATTAGTTCACCAAAAAAATTAACATTGTTGTCAATAATAGGAAAAGGAACCACACAAAGCAGAGCTTTGCAATTCTTCGACGTAGCCCAA
Organism: Artemia sp. Qi Xiang Cuo; assembly: GCF_049724085.1. Lineage (NCBI taxonomy): Eukaryota > Metazoa > Arthropoda > Branchiopoda > Anostraca > Artemiidae > Artemia > Artemia sp. Qi Xiang Cuo. The sequence continues at coordinate 5,161,500 of NC_142798.1, read as the reverse complement.
GAAAGAAGGAGGTAGATAAAGTGAGAAAAAAGGGGAGGGAAGAAAGAGAGTAGAGAAAGAGAATGAAAAAAGGTGTTAAAAAGCAACAAAACCACTCCACTGAGTGCTATGCTAAGATTACACATCAAAAGAGAGAGAGGGAGCTATTAATTTGCCAAAAAATGACAATTGTTGTTAAAAAAAAAAGGAACAACACGAAAAATAGATTTGCAATTCTTCGACGTAGCCTAAGAAAGAGGAAGGGAGAGAAAGTGAGAGAAAAGGGAAGGAGAGAAAGAGAGGGAGAAAAAGAATGAAAAAAGGCGTTAAAAGCAACAAAACAGCTCCACTGGGTGCTATGCTAAGATTACACATCAAGAGAGAGAGAGGGAGCTATTATTTCACCAAAAAAATGAACATTGTTATAAAAAAAAAATGAAAAGGAACCACACGAAGAATAGCTTTGCAATTCTTCGACGTAGCCCAAGAAAGAGGTAGGGATAGAAAGTGATACAAAAGGGAAGGCGAGAACGAGAGGCAGAAACAGAAGGAAAAAAGGCTTTAAAAAGCAACTAAACAACTCCAGTGAGTGCTATACTAAGATTACACATAACGAGAGAGAGAGGTAGCTTTTAGTTCGCCAAAAAATTAAAATTGTTGTAAAAAAAAAAATGAAAAGGAACCACATGAAGAATAGCTTTGCAATTCTTCGACGTAGCCCAAGAAAGAGGGAGGTAGAGAAAGTGATAGAAAAGGGGAGGAGAGAAAGAGAGGGAGAAAGAGAATAAAAAAGGCTTTAAAAAGCAACAAAACAACTCCACAGGGTGCTATGCTAAGATTACACATCAAGAGAGAGACAGGGAGCTATTAGGTCTCCAAAAAAATAAAAATTTTTGTTAAAAAAAAAGGAACAACACTAAGAATAGATTTGCAATTCTTCGACGTAGCCCAAGAAAGATGAAGATACAGAAAGTGAGAGAAACGGGGAGGAGAGAAAGAGAGGGAGAAACATAATGAAAAAAGGCTTTAAAAAGCAACAAAACAACTCCACAGGGTGCTATGATAAGATTACACATCAAGAGAGAGTGTGAGCTATAATTTAGAAAAAAAATTTAATATTTTTTTGAAAAAAAATTAAAAGGAACCACATGAAGAATAGATTTGCAATTCTTCGACGTAGAACAAGAAAGAGGTCGGGAGAGACAGTAAGAGAAAAGGGGAGGAGAGAAAGAGAGGGAGAAAGAGAATGAAAAAAGGCGTTAAAAAGCAACAGAACAACTCCACTGGGTGCTATACAAAGATTACACATCAAGAGAGAGAGAGAGGGAGCTATTAGTTCGCAAAAAAATGAACATTGTTGTCAAAACAAGGAAAAGGAACCATACAAAGAATAGCTTTGTAATTCTTCGACGTAGCCCAAGAAAGAAGTTGGTAGAGAAAGTGAGAAAAAAGGGGAGGAGAGAAAGAGCGGGATAACGAGATTGAAAAAAGGCTTTAAAAAGAAAAAAAACAACTCCACTGTGCGATATGCTAAGATTACACATCAAGAGAGAGAGAGGGAGCTATTAGTTCGCCACAAAAATGAACATTGTTGTCAAAAAAAGGAAAAGAAACCATACGAAGAATAGCTTTGTAATTCTTCGACGTAGCCCAAGAAAGAGGGAGGTAGAGAAAGTTACATACAAGGGGAAGAGAGAAAGAGAGGGAGAACGAGAATGAAAAAGACGTTAAAAACCAACAAAACAACTCCACTGAGTTCTATGCTAAGATTACACATCAAGAGAGGGAGCCATTAATTTGCCAAAAAATGACAATTGTTAAAAAAAAAGGAACCACACGAAAAATAGATTTGCAATTATTCGACGTAGCCTAAGAAAGAGGAAGGGAGAGAAACTGAGAGAAAAAGGGAGGAGAGAAAGAGAGGGATAAAAAGAATGAAAAAAAGCTTTAAAAAGCAACAAAACAACTCCACCGGGTGCTATGCTAAGATTACACATCAAGAGAGAGAGGGAGCTATTATTTCGCCAAAAAAAAATGAACATTTTTATAGAAAAAAAGGAAAAGGAACCACACGAAGAATAGCTTTGCAATTCTTCGACGTAGCCCAAGAAAGAGGGAGGTAGAGAAAGTGAGAGAAAAGGGGAGGAGAGAAAGAGAGGGAGAAAGAGAATGAAAAAAGGCGTTAAAAAGCAACAAAACAACTCCACTGGGTGCTATACTAAGATTACACATCAAGAGAGAGAGAGAAGGAGCTATTATTTCGCAAAAAAAAATGAACATTGTTATCAAAAAAAAGGAAAAGGAACCACACGAAGAATAGATTTGCAATTCTTCGACGTAGACCAAGAAAGAGGGAGGTAGAGAAAGTGAGAGAAAAGGGGAGGAGAGAAAGAGAGGGAGAAAGAGAATGAAAAAAGGCGTTAAAAAGCAACAAAACAACTCCACCGGGTGCTATGCTAAGATTACACATCAAGAGAGAGAGGGAGCTATTATTTCGCCAAAAAAAATGAACATTGTTATATAAAAAAAGTAAAAGGAACCACACGAAGAATAGATTTGCAATTCTTCGACGTAGCCCAAGAAAGAGGGAGGTAGAGAAAGTGAGAGAAAAGGGGAGGAGAGAAAGAGAGGGAGAAAGAGAACAAAAAAAGACGTTAAAAAGCAACAAAACAACTCCACTGGGTGCTATACTAAGATTACAAATCAAGAGAGAGAGAGAAGGAGCTATTATTTCGCAAAAAAAATGAACATTGTTATAAAAATAAATGAAAAGGAACCACAAGAATAATAGCTTTGCAATTCTTCGACGTAGCCCAAGAAAGAGGTAGGTATAGACAGTGAGACAAAAGGGGAGGCCACAACGAGAGGCAGAAACAGAAGCAAAAAAGGATTTAAAAACCAACTAAACACATCCAGTGAGTGCTATACTAACATTAAACATAACGAGAGAGAGAGGGAGCTTTTATTTCGCCAAAAAATGAACTTTGTTGTCAAAAAAAAAAGGAAAAGGAACCACATGAAGAATAGCTTTGCAATTCTTCGACGTAGCCCAAGAAAGAAAGAGGTCGAGAAAGTGAGAAAAAAGGGGAGGGAAGAAAGAGAGGGAGAAAGAGAATGAAAAAAGGTGTTAAAAAGCAACAAAACCACTCCACTGAGTGCTATGCTAAGATTACACATCAAAAGAGAGAGAGGGAGCTATTAGTTCACCAAAAAAATAAACATTGTTGTCAATAAAAGGAAAAAGAACCACATGAAGAATAGCTTTGCAATTCTTCGACGTAGCCCAAGAAAGAAGGAGGTAGAGAAAGTGAGACAAAAGGGGAGGAGAGAAAGAGAGGGAGAAAGAGAATTAAAAAAGGCGTTAAAAAGCAACTAAACAACTCCAGTGAGTGCTATGCTAAGATTACACATCAAAAGAGAGAGAGGGAGCTATTAGTTCACCAAAAAAATAAACATTGTTGTCAATAAAAGGAAAAAGAACCACATGAAGAATAGCTTTGCAATTCTTCGACGTAGCCCAAGAAAGAGGGTGGTAGAGAAAGTGAGAGAAAAGGGGAGGAGAGAACGAGAGGGAGAAAGAGAATAAAAATGGAGTTAAAAAGAAACAAAAAAACTCCACTGAGTGCTATTCTAATAATACACATCAAGAGAGAGAGACCGGGATCTATTAGATCGCAAAAAAAATTAAAATTTTTGTTAAAAAAAAAAGGAACCAAATGAAGAATAGATTTGCAATTCTTCGACGTATCCTAATAAAGATGTAGATAGATAAAGTGAGAGAAACGGGGAGGAGAGAAAGAGAGGGAGAAAGAGAATGAAAATAGGCGTTAAAAAGCATCAAAACAACTCCACCGGGTGCTATGCTAAGATTACACATCAAGAGAGAGAGAGGGAGCTATTATTTCGCCATAAAAATGAAGATTGTTATAAAAAAAAGGAAAAGGAACCACATGAAGAATATCTTTGCAATTCTTCGACGTAACCCAAGAAAGAGGGAGGTAGAGAAAGTGAGAGAAAAGGGGAGGAGATAAAGAGAATAAAAAAGGCGTTAAAAAGAAACAACACAACTCCACTGAGTGCTATGCTAAGATTACACATCAAGAGAGAGAGAGGTAGATATTATTTCGCCAAAAAAATGAACATTGTTATCAAAAAAAAGGAAAATGAACCACAAGAAGAATAGCTTTGCAATTCTTCGACGTAGCCAACGAAAGAGGGAGGTAGATAAAGTGAGAGAAACGGGGAGGAGAGAAAGAGAGGGAGAAAGAGAATGAAAAAAGGCGTTAAAAAGCAACGAAACAACTCCGGTGAGTGCTATACTAAGATTACACATCAAGAGAGAGAGAGAGGGAGCTATGAGTTCGCCAAAAAAATGAACATTGTTATCAAAAAAAAGGAAAAGGAACCACACGAAGAATAGCTTTGCAATTCTTCGACGTAGCCCAATAAAGAGGGAGGTAGATAAAGTGAGAGAAAAGGGGAGGAGAGAAAGAGAGGGAGAAAGAGAATGAAAAAAGGCGTTAAAACGCAACGAAACAACTCCGGTGAGTGCTATACTAAGATTACACATCAAGAGAGAGAGAGGGAGCTATGAGTTCGCCAAAAAAATGAACATTGTTGTCAAAAAAAAAAGGAAAAGGAACCACATGAAGAAGAGATTTGAAATTCTTCGACTTACCCCAATAAAGAGGGAGGTCGATAAAGTGATACAAATGGGGAGGATACAAAGAGAATAAAAAAGGCTTTAAAAACAAACAAAACAACTCCACTCGGTGCTATGCTAAGGTTACACATCTAGAGAGAGAGAGGGAGCTATTATTTCACCAAAAAAATGAACATTGTTATAAAAAAAAAATGAAAAGGAACCACACGAAGAATAGCTTTGCAATTCTTCGACGTAGCCCAAGAAAGAGGGAGGTAGAGAAAGTGAGAGAAAAGGGGAGGAGAGAAAGAGCGGGATAAATAGAATTAAAAAAGGCGTTAAAAAGAAACAAAACAACTCCACTCGGTGCTATACTAAGATTACACATCGAGAGAGAGAGAGGGAGCTATTATTTCGCCAAAAAATTTAACATTTTTATCAAAAAAAAGGAAAAGGAACCACACGAAGAATAGCTTTGCAATTCTTCGACGTAGCCCAAGAAAGAGGGAGGTAGAGAAAGTGAGAGAAACAGGGAGGAGAGAAAGAGAGGGAGAAAGAGAACGAAAAAAGGCGTTAAAAAGCAAAAAAACAACTCCACTCGGTGCTATACTAAGATTACACATCGAGAGAGAGAGAGTGAGCTATTATTTCGCCAAAAAAATTAACATTTTTATCAAAAAAAAGAAAAAGGAACCACACGAAGAATAGCTTTGCAATTCTTCGACGTAGCCCAATAAAGAGGGAGGTAGATAAAGTGAGAGAAACGGGGAGGAGAGAAAGAGCGGCAGAAAGAGAACGAAAAAAGGCGTTAAAAAGCAACAACACAACTCCACTCGGTGCTATACTAAGATTACACATCGAGAGAGAGAGAGGGAGCTATTATTTCGCCAAAAAAATGAACATTGTTATCAAAAAAAAGAAAAAGGAACCACACGAAGAATAGCTTTGCAATTCTTCGACGTAACCCAAGAAAGAGGGAGGTAGAGAAAGTGAGAGAAAAGGGGAGGAGAGAAAGAGAGGGAGAAAGAGAACGAAAAAAGGCGTTAAAAAGCAACGAAACAACTCCACTCGGTGCTATACTAAGATTACACATCAAGAGAGAGAGGGAGCTATTATTTCGCCAAAAAAATGAACATTGTTATCAAAAAAAAGGAAAAGGAACCACACGAAGAATAGCTTTGCAATTCTTCGACGTAACCAAGAAAGAGGGAGGTAGAGAAAGTGAGAGAAAAGGGGAGGAGAGAAAGAGAGGGAGAAAGAGAACTAAAAAAGGCGTTAAAAACCAACTACACAACTCCACTCGGTGCTATACTAAGATTACACATCAAGAGAGAGAGGGAGCTATTATTTCGCCAAAAAAATGAAAAATGTTATCAAAAAAAAGGAAAAGGAACCACACGAAGAATAGCTTTGCAATTCTTCGACGTAACCCAAGAAAGAGGGAGGTAGAGACCGTGAGAGAAAAGGGGAGGAGAGAAAGAGCGGGAGAAAGAGACCGAAAAAAGGCTTAAAAAAGCAAAAAAACAACTCCACTCGGTGCTATACTAAGATTACACATCAAGAGAGAGAGGGAGCTATTATTTCGCCAAAAAAATGAACATTGTTATCAAAAAAAAGGAAAAGGAACCACACGAAGAATAGCTTTGCAATTCTTCGACGTAACCAAGAAAGAGGGAGGTAGAGAAAGTGAGAGAAAAGGGGAGGAGAGACAGAGAGTGAGAAAGAGAACTAAAAAAGGCGTTAAAAAGCAAAGAAACAACTTCACTCGGTGCTATACTAAGATTACACATCAAGAGAGAGAGGGAGCTATTATTTCGCCAAAAAAATGAACATTGTTATCAAAAAAAAGGAAAAGGAACCACACGAAGAATAGCTTTGCAATTCTTCGACGTAACTAAGAAAGAGGGAGGTAGAGAAAGTGAGAGAAAAGGGGAGGAGAGAAAGAGAGGGAGAACGAGAACGAAAAAAGGCGTTAAAAAGCAAAAACACACCTCCACTCGGTGCTATACTAAGATTACACATCAAGAGAGAGAGCGAGCTATTATATAGCAAAAAAAATTAACATTGTTATCAAAAAAAAGTAAAAGGAACCACACGAAGAATAGCTTTGCAATTCTTCGACGTAACCCAAGAAAGAGGGAGGTAGAGAAAGTGAGAGAAATGGGGAGGAGAGAAAGAGAGGGAGAAAGAGAACGAAAAAAGGCGTTAAAAAGCAACAAAACAACTCCACTCGGTGCTATACTAAGATAACACATCAAGAGAGAGAGGGAGATATTATTTCGACAAAAAAATGAACATTGTTATCAAAAAAAAGGAAATGGAACCACACGAAGAATATCTTTGAAATTCTTCGACGTAACCCAAGAAAGAGGGAGGTAGTGAAAGTGAGAGAAAAGGGGAGGAGAGAAAGAGAGGGAGACAGAGACCGAAAAAAGGCGTTAAAAAGCAACAAAACAACTCCACTCGGTGCTATACTAAGATTACACATCAAGAGAGAGAGGGAGCTATTATTTCGCCAAAAAAATGAACATTGTTATCAAAAAAAAGGAAAAGGAACCACACGAAGAATAGCTTTGCAATTCTTCGACGTAACCAAGAAAGAGGGAGGTAGAGAAAGTGAGAGAAAAGGGGAGGAGAGAAAGAGAGGGAGAAAGAGAACGAAAAAAGGCGTTAAAAAGCAACAAAACAACTCCACTCGGTGCTATACTAAGATTACACATCAAGAGAGAGAGGAGCTATTATTTCGCCAAAAAAATGAACATTGTTATCAAAAAAAAGGAAAAGGAACCACACGAAGAATAGCTTTGCAATTCTTCGACGTAACCCAAGAAAGTGGGAGGTAGAGAAAGTGAGCGAAACGGGGAGGAGAGACAGATAGGGAGAAAGAGAACGAAAAAAGGCGTTAAAAAGCAACAAAACAACTCCACTCGGTGCTATACTAAGATTACACATCAAGACAGAGAGGGAGCTATTATTTCGCCAAAAAAATTAAATTTGTTATAAAAAAAAATGAAAATGAACAACACGAATAATATCTTTGAAATTCTTCGACTTAGCCCAAGAAAGAGGTAGTTAGAGACATTGATACAAAAGGGGAGGAGACAACGCGAGGGCCACAGATAACAACAAAAGACGTGAAAAAGAAAAAAAACAACTTCACTGGGTGCTATACTAAGATTACACATCAAGAGAGAGAGAGCTATTATTTCGCCAAAAAAATGAACATTGTTATCAAAAAAAAGGAAAAGGAACCACACGAAGAATAGCTTTGCAATTCTTCGACGTAACCCAAGAAAGAGGGAGGTAGAGAAAGTGAGAGAAAAGTGGAGGAGAGAAAGAGAGGTAGAAAGAGAACTAAAAAAGGCGTTAAAAAGCAAAAAAACAACTCCACTCGGTGTTATACTAAGATTACACATCGAGAGAGAGAGAGGGAGCTATTATTTCGCCAAAAAAATGAAAATTGTAATCAAAAAAAAGAAAAAGGAACCACACGAAGAATAGCTTTGCAATTCTTCGACGTAACCCAAGAAAGAGGGAGGTAGAGAAAGTGAGAGAAAAGGGGAGGAGAGAAAGAGAGGGAGAAAGAGAACTAAAAAAGGCGTTAAAAACCAAAGAAACAACTACACTCGGTGCTATACTAAGATTACACATCAAGATAGAGAGGGAGCTATTATTTCGCCAAAAAATTGAAAATTGTTATCAAAAAAAAGGAAAAGGAACCACACGAAGAATAGCTTTGCAATTCTTCGACGTAACCCAAGACAGAGGGAGGTCGAGAAAGTGAGAGAAAAGGGGAGGAGAGAACGAGAGGGAGAAAGAGAACGAAAAAAGGCGTTAAAAAGCAACAAAACAACTTCACTCGGTGCTATACTAAGATTACACATCAAGAGAGAGAGGGAGCTATTATTTCGCCAAAAAAATGAACATTGTTATCAAAAAAAAGGAAAAGGAACCACACGAAGAATAGCTTTGCAATTCTTCGACGTAGCCCAATAAAGAGGGAGGTAGATAAAGTGAGAGAACCGGGGAGGAGAGAACGAGAGGGAGAAAGAGAATTAAAAAAGGCGTTAAAAAGCAACGAAACAACTCCGGTGAGTGCTATACTAAGATTACACATCAAGAGAGAGAGAGGGAGCTATGAGTTCGACAAAATAATGAACATTGTTGTAAAAAAAAAGGAAAAGGAACCACACAATGAATAGCTTTGAAATTCTTCGACGTAGCCCAATAAAGAAGGAGGGCGATAAAGTGACAAAAAAGGGGAGGCGAGAACGAGAGGGAGACAGAGAATTAAAAAAAGAGTTAAAAAGCATCAAAACCACTCCACTGAGTGCTATGCTAAGATTACACATCAAAAGAGAGTGAGGGAGCTATTAGTTCGCCAAACAAATGACAATTGTTATTAAAAAAAAAAAAGGAACCACACGAAGAATAGATTTGCAATTCTTCGACGTAGCCCAAGAAAGAGGAAGGGAGAGAAAGTGAGAGAAAAGGGGAGGCGAGAACGAGGGCCACACAGAATGAAAAAAGGCGAAAAAACGCAACAAAACAACTCCACTGTGTGCTCTGCTCAGATTACACATCAAGAGAGAGAGAGGGAGCTATTAGTTCGCAAAAAAAATTAACATTGTTGTCAAAAAAAGGAAAAGAAACCACAGGAAGAATAGCTTTGCAATTCTTTGATGTAGCCCAAGAAAGAGGGAGGTAGAGAAAGTGAGATAAAAGGGGAGGAGAGACAGAGAGGGAGAAAGAGAATGAAAAAAGGAGTTAAAAAGCAACGAAACAACTCCAGTGAGTGCTATGCTAAGATTACACATCAAAAGAGAGAGAGGGAGCTATTATTTCACCAAAAAAAATGAACATTGTTGTAAATAAAAGGAAAAGGAACCACATGAAGAATAGCTTTGCAATTCTTCGACGTAGCCCAAGAAAGATAGAGGTAGAGAACGTGAGAAAAAAGGGGAGGCAAGACCGAGAGGGACACATAGAATGAAAAAAGGAGTTAAAAAGCAACTAAACCACTCCATCGAGTGCTATGCTAAGATTACACATCAAAAGAGAGAGAGGGAGCTATTAATTTGCCAAAAAATGAACTTTATTTTAAAAATGAATATTATTTCGCCAAAAAAATGAACATTGTTATAAAAAAAAAGCAAAAGGAACCACACAAAGAATAGCTTTGCAATTCTTCGAAGTAGCCCAAGAAAGAAGAAGGTAGAAAAAGTGAGAAAAAAGGGGAGGAGAGAAAGAGAGGGAAAAATAGAATGAAAAAAGGCGTTAAAAAGCAACAAAACAACTCCACTGGGTGCTATGCTAAGATTACACATCAAGAGAGAGACCGGGAGCTATTAGTTCGACAAAGAAATGACAATTTTTGTTAAAAAAAGGAACCACACGAATAATAGATTAGCATTTCTTCGATGTAGCCCAAGAAAGAGGACTGTAGAGAACGTGAGAGAAAAGGGGAGGAGAGAAAGAGAGGGAGAAAGAGAATGAAAAAGGCGTTAAAAAGCAACAAAACAACTCCAGTGATTGCTATACTAAGATTACACATCAGGAGAGAGAGAGGGAGCTATTAGTTCGCCAAAAAATGAACATTGTTGTCAAAGAAAAAGGAAAAGGAACCACATGAAGAATAGCTTTGCAATTCTTCGACGTAGCCAAAGAAAGAGGTAGGTAGAGAAAGTGAGAGAAAAGGGGAGGAGAGAAAGAGAGGGAGAAAAAGAATAAAAAAGGCGTTAGAAAGCAACAAAACAAATCCACTGGGTGCTATGCTAAGATAACACATCAAGAGAGAGACAGGGAGCTATTAGTTCGCCAAAAAATGAACATTGTTATCAAAAAAAGGAAAAGGAACCACACGAAGAATAGCTTTGCAATTCTTCGACGTAGCCCAAGAAAGAGGGAGGTAGAGAAAGTGAGAGAAAAGGGGAGTCGAGAAAGAGTGGGAGAAAAAGAATCAAAAAGGAGTTAAAAATAAACAAAACAACTCCACTGTGTGCTATTCTAATATTACACATCAAGAGAGAGAGACCGGGAGCTATTAGATCGCCAAAAAAATTAAAATTTTTTATAAAAAAAAAATGAACCAAACGAAGAATAGATTTGCAATTCTTCGACGTAGCCTAATAAAGAAGAAGTTACATAAAGTGAGAGAAAAGGGGAGGAGAGAAAGAGAGGGAGAAAGAGAATTAAAATAGGCGTTAAAAAGCATCAAAACAACTCCACCGGGTGCTATGCTAAGATTACACATCAAGAGAGAGAGAGGGAGCTATTATTTCGCCATAAAAATGAAGATTGTTATAAAAAAAAGGAAAAGGAACCACATGAAGAATATCTTTGCAATTCTTCGACGTAACCCAAGAAAGAGGGAGGTAGAGAAAGTGAGAGAAAAGGGGAGGAGAGAAAGAGAGGGATAAAGAGAACGAAAAAAGGCGTTAAAAAGCAACAAAACAACTCCACTGGGTGCTATACTAAGATTACACATCAAGAGAGAGAGAGAGAGGGAGCTATTATTTCGCAAAAAAAAATGAACATTGTTATCAAAAAAAAGAAAAAGGAACCACACGAAGAATAGCTTTGCAATTCTTCGACGTAGCCCAATAAAGAGGGAGGTAGATAAAGTGAGAGAAACGGGGAGGAGAGAAAGAGAGGCATAAAGAGAATGAAAAAAGGCGTTAAAAAGCAACTAAACAACTCCGGTGAGTGCTATACTAAGATTACACATCAAGAGAGAGAGAGAGGGAGCTATGAGTTCGCCAAAAAAATGAACATTGTTGTCAAAAAAAAAGGAAAAGGAACCACATGAATAATATCTTTGCAATTATTCGACGTAACCCAAGAAAGAGGGAGGTAGAGAAAGTGAGAGAAAAGGGGAGGAGAGAAAGAGAATAAAAAAGGCTTTAAAAAGCAACAAAACAGCTCCTCTGGGTGCTATGCTAAGATTACACATCAAGAGAGAGAGAGGGAGCTATTATTTCACCAAAAAAATGAACATTGTTATAAAAAAAAAGGAAAAGGAACCACACGAAGAATAGCTTTGCAATTCTTCGACGTAGCCCAATAAAGAGGGAGGTAGATAAAGTGAGAGAAACGGGGAGGAGAGAAAGAGAGGGAGAAAGAGAATGAAAAAAGGCGTTAAAAAGCAACGAAACAACTCCGGTGAGTGCTATACTAAGATTACACATCAAGAGAGAGAGAGGGAGCTATGAGTTCGCCAAAAAAATGAACATTGTTGTAAAAAAAAACTAAAAGGAACCACACAAAGAATAGCTTTGCAATTCTTCGACGTAGCCCAATAAAGAGGGAGGTAGAGAAAGTGAGAGAAACGGGGAGGAGAGAAAGAGAGGGAGAAAGAGAATGAAAAAAGGCGTTAAAAAGCAACGAAACAACTCCGGTGAGTGCTATACTAAGATTACACATCAAGAGAGAGAGGGAGCTATGAGTTCGCCAAAAAAATGAAAATTGTTGTCAAAAAAAAAGGAAAAGGAACCACAGGAAGAAGAGATTTGCAATTCTTCGACGTAGCCCAATAAAGAGGGAGGTCGATAAAGTGAGAGAAAAGGGGAGGAGAGAAAGACAATAAAAAAGGAGTTAAAAAGAAACAAAACAACTCCACTCGGTGCTATACTAAGGTTACACATCGAGAGAGAGAGAGGGAGCTATTATTTCACCAAAAAAATGAACATTGTTATAAAAAAAAAATGAAAAGGAACCACACGAATAATAGCTTTGCAATTATTCGACGTAGCCCAATAAAGCGGGTGGTAGATAAAGTGAGAGACAAGGGAAGGAGAGAAAGCGAGGCAGAAAGAGAACAAAAAAAGACGTTAAAAAGAAAAAAAACAACTCCACTCGGTGTTATACTAAGATTACACATCTAGAGAGAGAGAGGGAGCTATTATTTCGCCAAAAAAATGAACATTGTTATCAAAAAAAAGGAAAAGGAACCACACGAAGAATAGCTTTGCAATTCTTCGACGTAGCCCAAGAAAGAGGGAGGTAGAGAAAGTGAGAGAAACAGGGAGGAGAGAAAGAGAGGGAGAAAGAGAACGAAAAAAGGCGTTAAAAAGCAAAAAAACAACTCCACTCGGTGTTATACTAAGATAACACATCAAGAGAGAGAGAGGTAGATATTATTTCGCCAAAAAAATGAACATTGTTATCAAAAAAAAGAAAAAGGAACCACACGAAGAATAGCTTTGCAATTCTTCGACGTATCCCAAGAAAGAGGGAGGTAGATAAAGTGAGAGAAACGGGGAGGAGAGAAAGAGAGGGAGAAAGAGACCGAAAAAAGGCGTTAAAAAGCAACAAAACAACTCCACTCGGTGCTATACTAAGATTACACAACGAGAGAGAGAGAGGGAGATATTATTTCTCCAAAAAAATGAAAATTTTTATCAAAAAAAAGTAAAAGGAACCACACTAAGAATAGCTTTGCAATTCTTCGACGTAAACCAAGAACGAGTTATGTCGAGACAGTGAGAGACAAGGGGAGCAGAGACCGCGAGGGAGAAAGAGACCGAAAAAAGGCGTTAAAAAGCAACAAAACAACTCCACTCGTTGCTATACTAAGATTACACATCAAGAGAGAGAGGGATCTATTATTTCGCCAAAAAAATGAACATTGTTATCAAAAAAAAGGAAAAGGAACCACACGAAGAATAGCTTTGCAATTCTTCGACGTAACCCAAGACAGAGGGAGGTAGAGACAGTGAGAGAAAAGGGGAGGAGAGAACGAGAGGGAGAAAGAGAACGAAAAAAGGCGTTAAAAAGCAACGAAACACCTCCACTCGGTGCTATACTAAGATTACACATCAAGAGAGAGAGGGAGCTATTATTTCGCCAAAAAAATGAACATTGTTATAAAAAAAAAGGAAAAGGAACCACACGAAGAATAGCTTTGCAATTCTTCGACGTAACCCAAGAAAGAGGGAGGTAGAGAAAGTGAGAGAAAAGGGGAGGAGAGAAAGAGAGGGACAAAGAGAACGAAAAAATGCTTTAAAAATAAAAAAAACCACTCCACTCTGTTCTAAAATAAGATTACACATCAAGAGAGAGAGGGAGCTATTATTTCGCCAAAAAAATTAACATTGTTATCAAAAAAAAGGAAAAGGAACCACACGAAGAATAGCTTTGCAATTCTTCGACGTAACCCAAGAAAGAGGGAGGTAGAGAAAGTGACAGAACAGGGGAGGAGAGACAGAGAGGGAGAAAGAGAATGAAAAAAGGCGTTAAAAAGCAACAAAACAACTCCACTCGGTGCTATACTAAGATTACACATCAAGAGAGAGAGGAGCTATTATTTCGCCAAAAAAATGAACATTGTTATCAAAAAAAAGGAAAAGGAACCACACGAAGAATAGCTTTGCAATTCTTCGACGTAACCCAAGAAAGAGGGAGGTAGAGAAAGTGAGACAAAAGGGGCGGAGAGAAAGAGAGGGAGAAAGAGACCGAAAAAAGGCGTTAAAAAGCAACAAAACAACTCCACTCGGTGCTATACTAAGATTACACATCAAGAGAGAGAGGGAGCTATTATTTCGCCAAAAAAATGAACATTGTTATCAAAAAAAGGAAAAGGAACCACACGAAGAATAGCTTTGCAATTCTTCGACGTAACCCAAGCACGAGGGAGGTAGAGAACGTGAGAGAAAAGGGGAGGCGAGAAAGCGAGGCCGAAAGACAAACAAAAAAGGCTTTAATAAGCAAATAAACCCCGCCACTCGGTGCTAAACTAATATTACAAATAGAGAGAGAGAGGGAGCTATTATTTCGCCAAAAAAATGAAAATTGTTATCAAAAAAAAGGAAAAGGAACCACACGAAGAATAGATTTGCTATTCTTCGACTTAACCCAAGAACGTGGGAGGTAGAGAAAGGGAGAGAAAAGGGGAGGAGAGAAAGAGCGGGAGAACGAGAACGAAAAAAGGCGTTAAAAAGCAACAAAACAACTCCACTCGGTGCTATACTAAGATTACACATCAAGAGAGAGAGGAGCTATTATTTCGCCAAAAAAATGAACATTGTTATCAAAAAAAAGGAAAAGGAACCACACGAAGAATAGCTTTGCAATTCTTCGACGTAACCCAAGAAAGAGGGAGGTAGAGACAGGGAGAGAAAAGGGGAGGAGACAACGAGCGGGAGAAAGATACCTAAAAAAGGCGTTAAAAAGCAACAAAACAACTCCACTCGGTGCTATACTAAGATTACACATCAAGAGAGAGAGTGAGCTATTATTTCGCCAAAAAAATGAAAATTGTTATCAAAAAAAATGAAAAGGAACAACACGAAGAATAGCTTTGCAATTCTTCGACGTAACCCAAGAAAGAGGGAGGTAGAGAAAGTGAGAGAAAAGGGGAGGAGAGAAAGAGAGGGAGAAAGAGAACGAAAAAAGGCGTTAAAAAGCAACAAAACAACTCCACTCGGTGCTATACTAAGATTACACATCAAGAGAGAGAGGGAGCTATTATTTCGCCAAAAAAATGAACATTGTTATCAAAAAAAGGAAAAGGAACCACACGAAGAATAGCTTTGCAATTCTTCGACGTAACCAAGAAAGAGGGAGGTAGAGAAAGTGAGAGAAAAGGGGAGGAGAGAAAGAGAGGGAGAAAGAGAACGAAAAAAGGCGTTAAAAAGCAACAAAACAACTCCACTCGGTGCTATACTAAGATTACACATCAAGAGAGAGAGGAGCTATTATTTCGCCAAAAAAATGAAAATTGTTATCAAAAAAAAGGAAAAGGAACCACACGAAGAATAGCTTTGCAATTCTTCGACGTAACCCAAGAAAGAGGGAGGTAGAGAAAGTGAGAGAACAGGGGATGAGAGAAAGAGAGGGAGACAGAGAACGAAAAAAGGCGTTAAAAAGCAACAAAACAACTCCACTCGGTGCTATACTAAGATTACACATCTAGAGAGAGAGGGAGCTATTATTTCGCCAAAAAAATGAACATTGTTATCAAAAAAAAGTAAAAGGAACCACACGAAGAATAGCTTTGCAATTCTTCGACGTAACCCAAGAACGAGGGAGGTAGAGAAAGTGAGAGAAAAGGGGAGGAGAGAAAGAGAGGGAGAAAGACAACGAAAAAAGGCGTTAAAAAGCAACAAAACAACTCCACTCGGTGCTATACTAAGATTACACATCGAGAGAGAGAGAGGAGCTATTATTTCGCCAAAAAAATGAACATTGTTATCAAAAAAAAGGAAAAGGAACCACACGAAGAATAGCTTTGCAATTCTTCGACGTAACCAAGAAAGAGGGAGGTAGAGAAAGTGAGAGAAAAGGGAGGAGAGAAAGAGAGGGAGAAAGAGAACGAAAAAAGGCGTTAAAAAGCAACAAAACAACTCCACTCGGTGCTATACTAAGATTACACATCAAGAGAGAGAGGAGCTATTATTTCGCCAAAAAAATGAACATTGTTATCAAAAAAAAGGAAAAGGAACCACACGAAGAATAGCTTTGCAATTCTTCGACGTACCCAAGAAAGAGGGAGGTAGAGAAAGTGAGAGAAAAGGGGAGGAGAGAAAGAGAGGGAGAAAGACAACGAAAAAACGCTTTAAAAAGAAAAAACACAACTCCACTCGGTGCTATACTAAGATTACACATCAAGAGAGAGAGGGAGATATTATTTCTCCAAAAAAATGAAAATTGTTATAAAAAAAAAGGAAAATGAACCACACGAAGAATAGCTTTGCAATTATTGGACGTATCCCAAGAAAGAGGGAGGTAGATAAAGTGAGAGAAACGGGGAGGAGAGAAAGAGAGGGAGAAAGAGAATGAAAAAAGGCGTTAAAAAGCAACTAAACAACTCCGGTGAGTGCTATACTAAGATTACACATCAAGAGAGAGAGAGGGAGCTATGAGTTCGCCAAAAAAATGAACATTGTTGTAAAAAAAAACGAAAAGGAACCACACAAAGAATAGCTTTGCAATTCTTCGACGTAACCCAAGAAAGACGGAGGTAGATACAGTGAGAAAAAAGGGGAGGCGAGAAAGAGAGGGATACATAGAATTAAAAAAAGTGTTAAAAAGCAACAAAACCACTCCACTGAGTGCTATGCTAAGATTACAAATCAAAAGAGAGTGAGGGAGCTATTAGTTCGCCAAACAAATGACAATTGTTATTAAAAAAAAAAAAGGAACCACACGAAGAATAGATTTGCAATTCTTCGACGTACCCCAAGAAAGAGGACGGTAGAGAAAGTGAGAGAAAAGGGGAGGAGAGAAAGAGGGCCACCCAGAATGAAAAAAGGCGAAAAAACGCAACAAAACCACTCCACTGTGTGATCTGCTCAGATTACACATCAAGAGAGAGAGAGAGAGCTATTAGTTCGCAAAAAAAATGAACATTGTTGTCAAAAAAAGGAAAAGAAACCACAGGAAGAATAGCTTTGCAATTCTTTGATGTAGCCCAAGAAAGAGGGAGGTAGAGAAAGTGAGAGAAAAGGGGAGGAGAGAAAGAGAGGGAGAAAGAGAATGAAAAAAGGTGTTAAAAAGCAACGAAACAACTCCAGTGAGTGCTATGCTAAGATTACACATCAAAAGAGAGAGAGGGAGCTATTAGTTCACCAAAAAAAATGAACATTGTTGTCAATAAAAGGAAAAGGAACCACATGAAGAATAGCTTTGCAATTCTTCGACGTAGCCCAAGAAAGAAGGAGGTAGAGAAAGTGAGATAAAAGGGGAGGCGAGACAGAGAGGGACACATACAATGAAAAAAGGAGTTAAAAAGCAACAAAACCACTCCATCGAGTGCTATGCTAAGATTACACATCAAAAGAGAGAGAGGGAGCTATTAATTTGCCAAAAAATGAACTTTATTTTAAAAATGAATATTATTTCGCCAAAAAAATGAACATTGTTATAAAAAAAAAGCAAAAGGAACCACACAAAGAATAGCTTTGCAATTCTTCGAAGTAGCCCAAGAAAGAAGAAGGTAGAAAAAGTGAGAAAAAAGGGGAGGAGAGAAAGAGAGGGACAAATAGAATGAAAAAAGGCGTTAAAAAGCAACAAAACAAATCCACTGGGTGCTATGCTAAGATTACACATCAAGAGAGAGACAGGGAGCTATTAGTTCGACAAAGAAATGACAATTTTTTTTAAAAAAAGTAACCACACTAAGAATAGATTAGCAATTCTTCGATGTAGCCCAAGAAAGAGGAATGGAGAGAAAGTGAGAGAAAAGGGGAGGAGAGAAAGAGAGGGAGAAAGAGAATGAAAAAGGCGTTAAAAAGCAACAAAACAACTACACTGAGCGCTATGCTAAGATTACACATCAAGAGAGAGAGAGGGAGCTATTAGTTCGCCAAAAAAATGAACATAGTTGTCAAAAAAAAAGGAAAAGGAACCACACGAAGAATTACATTATAATTCTTCAATATGCCCCATGAAATAGAGGGAGGGACGGATAGTGAGACAGAAAGGGGAGGAGAGAGAAAGAGAGGAAGAAAGGGAGTGAAAAAAGGCGTTACAAAGCAACAAAACAACTCCACTGAGTGAAAATAAAATAAAATATATTTTGTAACTTTAATTACTAAATTTACTTATTACTCAATCACTAAATTTTTTTAGAATAACTACAAGCGGTAAGAGACCACATTCATTCTATGTGGAATGTTTTTCTTCAAACTAGTAAATGCCGTAGACTTCTGAACCTTTTACACAATATATCAGGGACAAGGGGGCGAAATCGACAAAAATATAAGGGAGACAAGGATCTTTTTCTGCTTTCTTTTGCATGAGGATAGAGAAAAAGAGTGTTTTTTTTTTTTACTTTTTTTCAAATGAAACTACCAATAAAATTTTTTTTTCTAAAACTAAGGGGCCTTTGCCCCCTCACCCACCCCTCAAATTGGCTTCCCTTAACAAGGAATGCCATTCAGCTAGTGTCAAGAGTGAAAACAGATATTCTGTGAAAGATATATAGTGAAAATAGAATTTTTTTTTTTCTAAAACTAAGGGGCCATTGCCCCCTCACCCACCCCTCAAATTGGCTTCCCTTAACAAGGAATGCCATTCAGCTAGTGTCAAGAGTGAAAACAGATATTCAAAATTTCCTCAGGCACGCGTCAACTTAAGTTTACTGTTTTTGTGGTCCTCAACAACATTCGCATTACACTTACTGTACAATATATGTAATTGTAGCCTACATATTCCACAATGCAATTTCTTAAACGTATAGCCAGTTCATGTTAAATCCCGCTTTCTAATGCTTACTAAAACAAAATTTCAATTCGCTGTTACTTATTTACACGATCATATTCAATTTGTATCTAACTTCAGTTCTATCTTAAGAATGTTAGGATGTTACAACCACTATTACTGGGTATGTTAGAAAAAACAGCACAACAAACATGTTTTTATATCTTACCAACACGATCCGCTGAAAAGTAAAAATAAGATCAGTTGGCATGCACTACATTATGTTTAATAGGAAGAAACAAAACGTGTAACAATTAAATTAAGCTACTCAGTGTAATCATGTATTATAGTTTTAATAGTATATACTATTTTTGGTCATAGCAACTGTAAACAAATGGTGTACTCAGTTTGAACGGGACTGTCTTTTCTTCACTTCTTACTCCGTAGATTTTTTTTTTTAAGTTAGAAATATGGCACCTAAACATAGAAAACAAAAAAGTAGTCTCAAGAATAAGAATATTAGCTACAGTATAGCAAAAAAAAAAACAGCTAAAATATAAGAGGTCAACTAAATATAAAAAAAAAAATAGATTACTTTTTTTTTTTTTTTTTTAGCTAGAAATATGGTAACTAAACATAGAAAACAAAAAGGTAGTCTTAAGAATAAGAATATTAGCTACAATATAGCAAAAAAACAGCTAAAATATAAGAGGTCAACTAAATATAAAAAAAAACAACTAGATTACTTTTTTTAAAGCTAGAAATATGGTACCTAAACATAGAAAACAAAAAGGTAGTCTCAAGAATAAGAATATTAGCTACAATATAGCCAAAAAAACAGCTAAAATATAAGAGGTCAACTAAATATAAAAAAAACTAGATTACTTTTTTTTTAAGCTAGAAATATGGTACCTAAAAATAGAAAACAAAAAGGGTAGTCTCAAGAATAAGAAGATTAGCAACAATATAGAAAAAAACTGCTAAAATATAAGAGGTCAACTAAATATAAAAAAAAAACCAACTAGATTATTATATTGAAAAAAAAAGAACTGATATAGACCATATTTGGTTGAGTAGGGGTTTTAGACCCTCAACAGAAGTGTCCAAAAAAAAAAAAAACGAGAAAAAATTACGCAATACTTCAAATAACGGTGTTTCAACACCTTTGTATTCTTATTTGAAACCGCAAAAACGTGGGATTAACGCTATCTTTACGAAGAGGTTTCAACGATACGTAGAGATTTGCGAATAGATACTCGTATTTTTTTTTAATTATTAATATTATTATTATTAAGTTTTAATGGGTGTATCAAAACAGCCTATAAAATAAGTTAATTTTTTCTTTTATATCCATTGTTTCTGTGTATGTCCCTTCAATTTAAAGGCTTTATATATCATTATTTACAGTCTTTGCTATAAATAAGTAAACGCATAGAATATAACGACCTCGGAAACATGTCTAAAACACCAAAAATACTCTCTTTAGTGATTTTTTTTTTAGCTAAGCTTAAAACCCACTTTAAATTATAAAAATCCTAATATATAAGAAAATCCAAAACAGATAATACAGATACACTTGTTGAATTTCGGTCTACTTGGGTTTATTGTGGATAGTGTAGTTAGCCAATTATCGGTAATGTATTGTCTCAGAAAAAGTTGGAATTTTTTTAATTTCACGAATTACTTGATTTTAGGAATTAAGGGGACTCAGGCTCCAAACACCCCCCCCCCCCCCAGTCCTTATACGCCTTATAAAACACACACTTTTCCTCCCTTCTAAAACAGAATGTTCCACTTGTGCTACGGATACAAGACAAAACATAAATATCCTCAGAGCCATTGATGGCACATAGGGCATCAAATTGACGTTTCAGTTACTAAGTCTTTTTAAAAGGGACAGGTATCAAACCTTTCACCCAACCTTGCGGCAGTAGAAACCGAACCCCGGGCCCATCTGTAATACAGACGAGGACAATACAAATGGCAAGCAATTGGTTTCAAAAGCCTATATCAACACTAATTTGTTCCCAAGCATACTATGTCTTTGTAGCTATTGCCAGATCCGTCACATAGACAGGAAGAGCTCTGTCTTAAGCAGGCACATATGCAGAGGGGATGGGGACTGGGTGAGGGTTTTGGAGCTTGAACTCCAGAAATCCTAAATTTTTCCAAATTACTTGGCACTTTTTATAAAATTTACATATTTTTTTTTATTAGCAGGCCTCTTGGAAAAAAAAAAAAATCCCGCATACAAGCCTGGTCACAAGTTGCCATTTTTTAATTTCAAATTAATTTAATTTCCAAAAATTATGCCTTAGATCTTCATTATCAGTGCTATAGTTCTATGTAATTTTATCCACAAGTATGGCAAAAATGTGACTCGTGCATTATTCAACTGCTATCCTTTTTTTTGTTTTTTTTTATATACAATCATCGTGTTTCTGACTTAACATCAAGTTGCACTGATTAGCTTTTGACCATTCCAGAAGCCTAAACTTAACTAGGAAGTTAAGAGCCGAAAAACCAGAGCAACAATAAAAGCTGCGAAGTTGAGTTAACCCTGACCAGCACTCCCATTCTAATGAGGTGGTCGAAATAGATGACTTATCGGTATAGAATATTTTATACAACCCATATGTATTTCATTCGGTCCTTTAGTGGCACAGCGGGTAAGATCTTAGCTTGGTGATACAGGACCCTGAGTTCAAACTCAGCTGCAGTAGCTCACTGCAGGGCTCGGTATTTGACTCCGGTCATGAGATTATGTGAAGGCGTTTCCATATTCAAACAAGAAGAAGAAGTATTGGATTTGAAAGGCTGTACCTAATGTTAGTTTTTAAGCTTATAATGTGCTTGTGTTGCCTGGCAAAACATCAGTATATACCGAGGTTCTATTTCTACAAGGCCCCCGTACCAAACAGGTTGTGTGTGTACTTTCAAGTAATTGGGTTACCAGGGTCATTTAATACCGGTCCTATTAAGGACAAGTTTTTTCTGACGTAGATTTCTAGTTCATGATATACAAGTTTTTTTTTTATGTTAAATCCGTGGACATTCATCTGTAAGTTGATTAGTAGGTTTTTTTTTAAAAACTTGGCTATTCGTTTCATGGGTTTCATTAATAGAACGAGTAATGCATTTGAAAAGGGTAATTACTTCTTTAGTTTACGAGATTTGCGAATTTTTTTTTTTGCGAAAAGATATTTGCGTAGACGCTTACAAGGGACATTGCTAGAAAGTATTCAATAGCTTAATTGAAAATTAACGATAGAATGACATTGTGACTTGACCTAGATTTACCTCGCCGTTGTGTTCTTTATAATACTTATTTAACGTTTTAAAATTATTTTAATTTTAAAATGATATGGATGAAATTTTTTATGAGGGGGGTGGGTTGAAATGTGTTGTGATATGAACGATTGATCAGTTAAAGAGTTTACAGTTGCACTGAGGGATTTCTGTGATACACGGTTTCTGTTACAAGGGGGGTTCTGACGAACGGGGGGTATCCCTTTTTCTTTTTCTTAAAACGGGCTCCCTGTTTTAAAAATCCCTTTTTATTCTGAGTCTTGGATCATTTGGTGACTAGATATTAAAATTAATGAAATTTATAACGGAGGTTCAGTTGTACAGGGGTGTCAGTTATACAGGGGTTCAGTTACATGGGGGTTCTTTGTGTTAAATAAGTAGTTTTTGTATCTTTTAAAAGAACTTTACGGGGATTGAGAGACTCAGTTGCCTAATTCCGTGTGATTTTTATTTACTTGATGCTCATTAAAATCGAAATTTTTGTGTTAAATAAGTAGTTTTTGTATCTTTTAAAAGAGCTTTACGGGGATTGAGAGACTCAGTTGCCTAATTCCGTGTGATTTTTTTTACTGGATGGTCATTAAAATCGTTATTTTTGTGTTAAATAAGTAGTTTTTGTATCTTTTAAAAGATCTTTACGGGGATTGAGAGACTCAGTTGCCTAATTCCGTGTGATTTTTCTTTACTTGATTGTCATTAAAAAAGAAATTTTTATGTTATATTATTAGTTTTTTTATCTATTAATATAACATTACGTTTTTTTAGATACACTGTGTCATTTTTACGTTTTATTTATCCTTACGTGGAGGTTATTAAAAGCGAAATTTTTGTGTTAAATAAGTAGTTTTTGTATCTTTTAAATGAGAATTATTTGGGCTGTGTGAGTAAGTTGCGTAATAACGTTTTAGTTTTTTTAACATGATGATCATAAAAAACTAAATTTTTGTGTTAAATAAGTAGTTTTTGTATCTTTTAAAAGAGCTTTACGGGGATTGAGAGACTCAGTTGCCTAATTCCGTGTGATTTTTCTTTACTTGTTTTTAATTAAAATCGAAATTTTAGTGTTAAATAAGTAGTTATTGTATCTTTTAAAAGAACTTTACGGGGATTGAGAGACTCAGTTGCCTAATTCCGTGTGATTTTTCTTTACTTGGTGGTCATTAAAAACGAAAAATTTGTGTTAAATCAGTATTTTTTGTCACTTATAAATCAGATTTACGGGGATTGAGAGACTCAGTTGCCTAAGTACGTGTGATTTTTCTTTACTTGATGGTCATTAAAAACGAAATTTTTGTGTTAAATAAGTAGTTATTGTAACTTTTAAAGGAGCTTTACGGGGATTGAGAGACTCAGTAGCCAAATTCCGTGTGATTTTTCTTTACGTGGTGGTCGTTAAAAACGAAATTTTTGTGTTAAATAAGTAGTTTTGTATCTTTTAAAAGAGCTTTACGGGGATTGAGAGAGTCAGTTGCATAATTCCGTGTGATTTTTCTTTACTTGATGGTCATTAAAAACGAAATTTTTGTGTTAAATAAGTAGTTTTTTTATCTTTTAAAAGATCTTTAAGGGGTTTGAGAGACTCAGTTGCCTTATTACGTGTGATTTTTCTTTACTTGGTAGTCATTAAAAAAAAAATTTTTGTTTTAAATAAGTAGTTTTTGTATCTTTTAAAAGAGCTTTACGGGGATTGAGAGACTCAGTTGCCAAATTCCGTGTGTTTTTTCTTTACTTGGTTGTATTTAAAAACGAAATTTGTGTGTTAAATAACTAGTGTTTGCATCTTTTAAAAGAGCTTTAAGGGGTTTGAGAGACTCAGTTGCCTAATTCCGTGTGGTTTTTCCTTACTTGGTAGTCATTAAAAACGAAATTTTTGTGTTAAATAAGTAGTTTTTCTATCTTTTAAAAGAGCTTTAAGGGGTT
Organism: Artemia sp. Qi Xiang Cuo; assembly: GCF_049724085.1. NCBI lineage: Eukaryota > Metazoa > Arthropoda > Branchiopoda > Anostraca > Artemiidae > Artemia > Artemia sp. Qi Xiang Cuo. Next base: position 5,137,511 of record NC_142798.1, on the reverse strand, counting down.
TGAGAGACTCAGTTGCCTGTTTACGTGAGGTTTTTGTTTACTTGGTGGTAGTTAAAAACGAAATTTTTGTGTTAAATAAGTAGTTTTTGCATCTTTTAAAAGAGCTTTACGGGGTTTGAGAGACTCAGTTGCCTAATTCCGTGTGGTTTTTCTTTACTTGTTTGTCATTAAAAACAAAATTTTCGTGTTAAATAAGTAGTTTTTGTATCTTTTAAAAGAGCTTTAAGGGGTTTGAGAGACTCAGTTGCCTGTTTCCGTGTGGTTTTTCTTTACTTGGTGGTCATTAAAAACGAAATTTTTGTGTTAAATAAGTAGTTTTTGTATCTTTTAAAATAGATTTCCGTTGTTTTAGATTAAACTAAGTGAACTCTAATGTCATTACGGAAACAAGAGATAATTAAATTTATAAAGACTAACTTTTTTTAGATATTCGAAATTTTTCTTCTTTAGTTATTATTTTAATTCTGACCCGCAATTAGTAAGAAAAAGAAATATTAAATTTCTCAAAATAGAGAGCTGGTTTTGGTCAGAGTCCCGCTTGGACATTAACACCAAACGAATCTGATGGGTTATTGACAGCGCTCTGCGATTGGTCAGAGACACGATGTGACTTTCCCACTGGTATTCTATGACTGGTTATTGACACAACCTAATCTATTGCATGTATTAAATCAGTATTTTTTACGCAGTGGAACGATAAACACATAAGTCATATCTTTAAAAAAAAAGTGAAGATGGAACATTTTAATAAAGTGTGTTTACATAACAAGGTTATTGTAGCATTGAATGCCGACAAAGAGAAATATTTAAACTTTGAAACAAGTACAGGTGGTAGCACTATTGGAAATGTATGCATGCAGTGTCATGACAGTAAGGAATTAAATTTCTTTGGAATACCGAAAAAATTCAACTCTTATGTTGGTGGTTATGCGAGATTGAGATCTCCAGAGATGATTGCACTCAAAGAGAATGCCAACATAAAAATAATCATTGATGATAGAGGACAACTCCTTGCTATTGTTGCAGGTAACACATTACCTACTGATACATCCAATCGTCACCTTTCAGGTATTAGCATTCAACGGAAGATCAATAAAAGAAAGGCATACTCTTCTACTAATATCGTAAACCATATCTTGAGTACGTGCCGAAACTGTTACCTGTGTAAAAATAATGTGATAATAGACAGTGAAATTGTCAGAAAAATAAAATGGGCATTGTCAGAAAATATCACGATGGAATATAAAGATGAATCGATGAAAAACAAAACACCAGCAAACGTTACTGCCATTGGTCAAACAGTCATTGAACCAAATAATACCAAAGACGAAAAGCATATTGAGCCTTTTGATGAGACACCAGTAAAAATTGTGTATGACTCAAAATGGAATAATGATTATTCTACTGATTACGAACTAAGAGAAGACAATAGCTATAATATCAAGAGACAACATGGTGAACTATTTTATGGAACAGATTCAAAATGTCCAAAGTTAATTGTTGATATTAATAATGTATCATAATATATTTATTGTATTAATATTCTACATAGCATTATTTCATTAAAAATATATTATGCATTACATTGTTATGTGTTCATTATTTTTAAAGTAAGCTAGCATATCAAACGTTTAGAATGTCTAATAAAACGTCGAAGATGTAAGAAAAGGAATTTGCATACATCTATTGTCAGACACATGGGGACAAATTTTTTCTTGAATTCACCTCCTGGATAAATAAAAAAAAGACATTTCATTCAAGAAATTATGACGAAACTCTAATTAAGCTACAAACTCTTTCTTGAAGTTACATCATGGAAACACAATTCATAAATTTAATTTAATAAATTATCAACAATTGTAATTAATTAGCAAATTCTTTAAAAAATATGTTAATACTTTTAAGCAATAAATATCTTTAAGCTTAACCCGTCTTTTTTCTTCAGAATAGTTTTATTCATTTCATTAAATTATGAAGAAATTGTAAGTAAGTAACAATAGCTTTCTTGAATTCGCTTCCTGGACGCAATACAGATATTTAATTCAAGAAATAATAATAAAATCGCAAGTAAGTAATAAAGTCTTTATTGTTTTCCCCTATTGGATACACAATACTGAAATTTCATTCAAGAAATTATGAAGGAATTCTAAATAGGTAACACACTCATGTTACCTCATGTATACACAATGCATAAATTTAATTTAAGAAATTATAAAAAATTTTAAGTAATTAGCAAATTATTTCTTGAATTCGACTCCTTGGTAAATAAAAAAGACAGTTCATTAAAGAAATTATGAAAAAATTGTAAGTAAGTAGCAAATTCTTTCTTGAATTCACCTGCTGGATAAACAAAAAAGACATTTCCTTCAAGAAATTATGACAAAATTCCAAGTAAGTAACAAACTCTTTATTGTTTTCATGACTTAGATACACGTTTTAGAAATTTAATTCAAGAAATTATGAAAAAATTCTCAGTAAGTAGCAATTTCTTTCTTGAAGTCAACTCTTGGATACACAATACTGAAATTTAATTTAAGAAATTATGAAAAAAAACAATTTCTTTATTGAAGTCAACTCTTGGATAAACAATACAGAAATTTCATTAAAGAAATTATGAAAATATTTGTAAGTAAGTAACAAACTCTATTTGTTTTCACCTCTGGGATATACATTACAGAGACATAATACATTAAAGTGAGAAAACACTGAACTTCATTAACTTTTTTTTCTCTTTCTAAAAATAACTGTTCACCGAGCTCAATACTTTAGAAATTTAATTCATGAAATTATGAAAAAAATTCTAAGTCAGTAACAATATATGTCTTTTCTTCAAATCATGGATACAGAATACGGAAATTTCATTCAAGAATTTCATGACTTAGATACACGATGTAGAAATTTGATTCAAGAAATTATGAAAAATTCTCAGTAAGTAACAATTTCTTTCTTGAAGTCGTGTCTTGGATACACAATGCGGAAATTTCATTCAAGAAATTATGAAAATATTTGTAAGTAATTAAAACACTCTTTATTGATTTCACCTATTGGATATTCAGTACATATGCTTAATTCAAGAAATTGTGAAAAAATATCAATTAAGTAACTTTTTTTTTCTCTCTTTATCACAATCATTTTTCACTTAGATAAATGATTTAGAAATTTAATTAAAGAAATTATTTAAAAATTCTCAGTAAGTAACAATTTCATTCTTGAAGTCAACTATTTTATGCTCAACTAGGAAATTATGATCTATATAGTACGAGACTATTTCAACTAAGAAGAGAATGCGTTCACGAATTTAACTTATTGACAAACAATACATAAAAATCGTAAAAAAACCTATAACCAACATATCATTCAGAATAAAAAACCTTTTTTTTTTATCTATATAGATAAAATAACTATAAATATATTTAAAGAATAATTGAAAAATTTCTCATTCTATTTTGAAAATTCTTTCTTGAATTAAACTGTTGGATAAAAAAAAAAAAAAAAAAAAAAGAAATTTCGTTCAAGAAATTATGACAAAATTATAAGTAAGTAACAAACTTTATTGTTTTAACGATTTATATATACTATTTATAAATTAAATTAATTAAATTATGAAAAAAATTATATGTAATTAACCATTTCTTTCTTGAAGTTAACTCTTGGATACACAATACGGAAATTTCATTCAAGAAATTATGAAAATATTTGTAAGTAAGTAACAAACTCTTTATTAATTTCACCTCTTGTATATAAAGTGCAGACACTTCATTAAAGAAATTATGAAAAAATCTAAAGTAAGTAGCTTTTTTTTTTCTTTATAAAAAAAACTTTTAAATTTTAAAATAGATTTTTTAAAATTATTTATATAAATTATTAAAAAATTTTAAGTAATTAAAAATTTATTTATTTAATTCAACTCTTGGATACACACAATACGTAAATTTCATTCAAGAAATTATAAAAAATATTTGTAAGTAAGTAACAAGCTCTTTATTTATTTCACCTCTTGAATATACAGTACAGATACTTCATTCAAGAAACGTGATTAAACACGTTTTGAAACTACATGCTATTTGTATGCCTTTCCTTGGCACCTTTCCAAACGAACAGGGATTCCCCACTGGTTCCTACACATTGCAAAAAAGTGAGCAGTACGAAAACTCCACGTTTTCAACCAGACTGGTTTTTTAGGGACCAATAAGGAGAGATATGCAAATTCGACATAGCTTAATTTCATTTTTTTAAGGTACATTTAGACGAAGTTACGGGCGCGCACGTGCCTTGGTCTAAATGTACCTTAACAAAATGACATAAAGCTAGGTCGAATTTGCATCTCTCTCCTTATTGGTCCCTAAAAAACCAGTCGGGTTGAAAACGTGGAGTTTTAGTACTGCTCACTTTTTGCAATGTGTAGGAACCAGTGGGGAATCCCTGTTCGTTTGGAAAGGTGCCAAGGAAAGGCATACAAACAGCATGTAGTTTCAAAACGTGTTTAATCACGTTTCTTGAATGAAGTATCTGTACTGTATATTCAAGAGGTGAAATCAATAAAGAGCTTGTTACTTACTTACAAATATTTTTTATAATTTCTTGAATGAAATTTCAGTAGTGTTTGTATACATGTGTTGAATTCGATAAATAGACTTTTAATTACCGAAAATTTTTTCATAATTTCATTAATTAAATGTCCAATAGACTTCGTCCAATTTATATTTTTTGTTGATAAAGAAAAAAAAAAGATCATTAATTGCGTTTTTTTCATAGTTTATTTAACTTATTATCTGCACTGTATATACCCTAGGTTAAATTAATAAATATTTTTTTAATTACTTACAAATATTTTAATAATTTATTGAATTAAATTTCAGTATTGTGTATCCAAGAGTTAACTTCAAGAAAGAAATGGTTAATTAATTTGATATTTTTTAAATATTTAATTTTTTTTTTTTAAAAAACTTTATAATACATCTGTTAAACAAATTTGTTTTTTAGTTTATTAGATTTTTTTATATTGTTATTTAACGAAATGTCTTTTTTTTTTTTTTTTTTTGTTTATACATCACGTTTAAAAAATAAATTATTTTCTAATTAGACTTTTAAATTTTTAAATAATTAATTAAATAAATTTAATTGGCGTTTTTAAAAAAATTTAAAAAAATAAATAGTTTTTTACTTACTTAGAATTTTGTCATAATTTCTTGAACGAAATTTCTTTTTGTTTGTCCAGCAGGTAAATTCAAGAAAGAATTTGCTACTTAGTTACAATTTTTTCATAATTTCTTGAATCAAATTTCCGTATTGCGTATCCAAGAGTTGACTTCAAGAAATAAATTGTTACTTAGTGATAATTTTTCAATAATATATTGAATTAAATTTATACATCATTTATATAAGATAAAATTGTTTTTGATAAAGAGAAAAAAAAAGTTACTTACTTGCGATTTTTTAACAATTTCTTGAATGAAGCATCTGTAATGTATATCCAAGAGGTGAAATCAATAAAGAGTGTTTTACTTACTTACAAATATTTTCATAATTTCTTGAATGAAATTTACGAATTGTGCATCAGAGAGACGACTTCAAGAAAAAAATTGTTACTTACTGAGAATTTTTTCATAATTTCTTGAATCAAATTTCTACATCGTGTATCTAAGTCATGAAATTCTTGAGTGAAATTTCCGTATTGTGTATCCATGAGTTGACTTCAAGAAACAAATTGTTACTTACTGAGAATTTTTTCCCAATTTCTTGAATTAAATTTCTACATCGTGTAGCTAAGTGAAAATTGTTTTTGATAAAGAGAAAAAAAAGGTACTTACTTGCGATTTTTTCATAATTTCTTGAATTAAGTATCTATACTGTATATCCAAGAGGTGAAAACAAAAATAGTTTGTTACTTACTTATAAATATTTTCATAATTTCTTGAATGAAATTTCTGTATTGTGTATCCAAGAGTTGACTTCAAGAAAGAAATTGTTTTTTTTCATAATTTCTTAAATGAAATTTTCGTATTGTGTATCCAAGAGTTTACTTCAAGAAAGAAATTGATAATTACTGAGAATTTTTTCATAATTTCTTGAATTAAATTTCTAGAACGTGTATCTAAGTCATGAAAACAATATAGAGTTTGTTACTTACTTGGAATTTTGTCATAATTTCTCGAACGGAATGTTTTTTTTGTTTATTCAGCAGGTGAATTCAAGAAAGAATTTGCTACTTACTTACAATTTTTTCATAATTTCTTTAATGAACTGTCTTTTTTATTGACACAGGAGGCGAATTCAAGAAAGAATTTGCTACTTACGTAAAATTTTTGATAATTTCTTAAATGAAATTTCTGCATTGTGTATCCATGAGGTAACATGAGTGTGTTACCTATTTAGAATTACTTCATAATTTCTTGAATGAAATTTCAGTATTGTGTATCCAATAGGGGAAAATAATAAAGACTGTATTACTTACTAGCGATTTTATTATTATTTATTGAATTAAATATCTGTATTGCGTCCAGGAAGCGAATTCAAGAAAGCTATTGTTACTTACTTACAATTTCTTCATAATTTAATGAAATGAATAAAACTATTCTAGAGAATAAAGACGGGTTAAGCTTAAAGATATTTATTGCTTAAACGTATTAACATATTTTTGAAAGAATTTGCTACTAACTTACAATTTTTAATAATTTCTTAAATGAAATTTCTGCATTGTGTATCCATGAGGTAACTTCAAGACAGAGTTTGTAGCTTACTTAGAGTTTCGTCATAATTTCTTGAATGAAATGTCTTTTTTTATTTATCCAGAAGGTGAATTCAAGAAAAATTTGTCCCCATGTGTCTGACAATAGATGTATGCAAATTCCTTTTCTTACATCTTCGACGTTTTATTAGACATTCTAAACGTTTGATATGCTAGCGTACTCTAAAAATAATGAACACATAACAATGTAATGCAAAATATATTTTTAATGAAATAATGCTATGTAGAATATTAATACAATAAATATATTATGATACATTATTAATATCAACAATTAACTTTGGACATTTTGAATCTGTTCCATAAAATAGTTCACCCTGTTCTCTCTGGATATTATAGCTATTGTCTTCTCTTAGTTCGTAATCAGTAGAATAATCATTATTCCATTTTGAGTCATACACAATTTTTACTGGTGTCTCATCAAAAGGCTCAATATGCTTTTCGTCTGTGGTATTATTTGGTTCAATGACTGTTTGACCAATGTCAGTAACGTTTGCTGGTGTTTTGTTTTTCATCGATTCATCTTTATATTCCATCGTGATATTTTCTGACAATGCCCTTTTTATTTTTCTGGCAATTTCACTGTCTATTATCACATTATTTTTACACAGGTAACAGTTTCGGCACGTACACAAGATATGGTTTACGATATTAGTAGAAGAGTAGGCCTTTCTTTTATTGATCTTCCGTTGAATGCTAATACCCGAAAGGTGACGATTGGATGTATCAGTAGGTAATGTGTTACCTGCAACAATAGCAAGGAGTTGTCCTCTATCATCAATGATTATTTTTATGTTGGCATTCTCTTTGAGTGCAATCATCTCTGGAGATCTCAATCTCGCATAACCACCAACATAAGAGTTGAATTTTTTCGGTATTCCAAAGAAATTTAATTCCTTACTGTCATGACAATGCATGCATACATTTCCAATAGTGCTACCACCTGTACTTGTTTCAAAGTTTAAATATTTCTCTTTGTCGGCATTCAATGCTACAATAACCTTGTTATGTAAACACACTTTATTAAAATGTTCCATCTTCACTTTTTTTAAAGATATGACTTATGTGTTTATCGTTCCACTGCGTAAAAAATACTGATTTAATACATGCAATAGATTAGGTTGTGTCAATAACCAGTCATAGAATACCAGTGGGAAAGTCACATCGTGTCTCTGACCAATCGCAGAGCGCTGTCAATAACCGGTCATAGAATGCCAGTGGGAAAGTCACATCGTGTCTCTGACCAATCACAGAGCGCAATTGTTAGAACTGTAAGCATATTTTGACATTTTGATTTATTTACAGAAAGAAAGAAATAAATAAAGTTGAGAAATTTCGAAGTTCTAAAAAATTTTGAATTAAACACTTTTAGGATATTGAGTGTCTTTACTGAAAAACTAGTGCATTACAGAGTCTCTCAAACCCCTTAAAGCTCTTTTAAAAGATAAAAAAACTACTTATTTAACACAAAAATTTCGTTTTTAATGACAACCAAGTAAAGAAAAACCACACGGAAACCGGCATCTGAGTCTCTCAAACCCCTTAAAGCTCTTTTAAAAGATACAAAAACTACTTATTTAACACTAAAATTTTTTTTTTAATGACTAAAAAGTAAAGAAAAACCACAAGGAATTAGGCAACTGAGTCTCTCACACCCCTTAAAGATCTTTTAAAAGATACAAAAACTGCTTATTTAACACAAAAATTTCGTTTTTAAAGACCACCAAGTAAAGAAAAAACTCACGGAAACAGGCAACTGGGTCTCTCAAACCCCTTAAAGCTCTTTTAAAAGATAGAAAAACTACTTATTTAACACCAAAATTTCGTTTTTAATGACTACCAATTAAGGAAAAAGCACACGTAATAAGGAAACAGAGTCTCTCAATCCACGTAAAGCTATTTTAAAAGATACAAAAACTACTTATTTAACACAAAAATTTAGTTTTTAAAGACCACCCAGTAATGAAAAATCACACGGAATTTGTCAACTGTGTCTCTCAATCCCCTTAAAGCTCTTTTAAAAGATACAAAAACTAATTATTTAACACACAAATGACTTTTTTAATGACAAACAAGTAAAGAAAAATCACACGGAATAAGGCAACTGAGTCTCTCAAACCCTTTAAAGCTCTTTTAAAAGATACAAAAAACTAATTATTTAACAAAAAAATTTAGTTTTTAATTACAACAAATTAAATAAAATTAACAAGTAATTTTGAAACTGACTCTCTCAATCCCCTTAAAGCTATTTTAAAGTATAAAAAACTACTTATTTAACACAAAAATTTCGTTTTTAATGACCATCACGTAAAGAAAAATCACACGGAATTAGGCGACTGAGTCTCTCAATCACCGTAAAGCTCATTTAAAATTTACAAAATCTACTTATTTAACACTAAAATTTCGTTTTTAATGACGATCAAGTAAAGAAAAATCACACGGACTTAGGCTACTGAGTCTCTCAATCCCCCTAAAGATCTTTTAAAAGATACAAAAACTACTTATTTAACACAAAAATTTCGTTTTTAATGACTAACAAGTAAAGAAAAATCACACGGAATTAGGCAACTGAGTCTCTCAATCCCCGTAAAGCTCTTTTAAAAGATAAAAAAACTACTAATTTAACACTAAAATTTCGTTTTTTATGACCATCAAGTAAAGAAAAATCACACTGAATTAGGCAACTGAGTCTCTCAATCCCCGTAAATCTCTTTTAAAAGATACAAAAACTACTTATTTAACACAAAAATTTAGTTTTTAATGACCATCAAGTCAAGAAAAATCACACGGAATTAGGCAACTGAGTCTCTCCATCCCCATAAAGCTCTTTTATTAGATACAACAACTAATTTTGTAACAGAAAAATTTCTTTTTTAATTACCATCAATTAAAGAAAAATCACACTGAATTAGGCAACTGAGTCTCTCAATCCCCGTAAAGATCTTTTAAAAGATACAAAAACTACTTATTTAACATAAAAATTTCGTTTTTAATGACCATCAAGTAAAGAAAAATCACACGGAATTAGGCAACTGAGTCTCTCAATCCCCATAAAGATCTTTTAAAAGATACAAAAACAACTATTTTAACACAAAAAAATAGTATTTAATGACCAGCAAGTAAAAAAAATCCCTATGAATTATGAAAAAGACTATAACACTAAACTAAACTCACTATAAAAATATACATTATCGAATTATTTCTCACACATATTTCGTTTTTATTGAACATCAAGTAAAGAAAAATCATACGGAATTAGGCAACTGAGTCTCTCAATCCCAGTAAAGTTATTTTAAAAGATACAAAAACTAATTATTTAAAACGACTAACACCCCTGTAACTGAACCCCTGTATAACTGAAACCCCTGTACAACTGAACCTCCGTGCTAAATTTCATTACGTTTAATATCTAGTCACCAAATGCTCCAAGCCTCAGAAGAAAAAGGGATTTTGAAAACAGGGAGCCCGATTTACGAAAAGAATAGGTGGTACCCCCCGTGCATCGGCCCCCCCAAGTTAAATGAACCCTTGTATAACCGACCTACCACCTTGCAACTGGATCCTCTTTATCTGATCCATCGTGCAACTCTCCCATATTTGCAACCCACCCCCCCTCATTAAACTGTTCAGCCATTTGTTTTTAAATTGACAATATTTTTCATACGTTACTTACGTATTATACAGACCACATCGGCGAGGTAAAGCTAGGTCAAGTCACAATGTCATTCTATCGTTACTTTTCAATTAAGCTATTGAATACTTTCTAGCAATGTCCCTTGTAAGCGTCTACGCAAATATCTTTTCGCAAAAAAAAATTCGCAAATCTCGTAAACTAAAGAAGTAATTACCCTTTTCAAATGCATTACTCGTTCTATTAATGAAACCCATGAAACGAATAGCCAAGTTTTTAAAAAAAAAACCTACTAATCAACTTACAGATGAATGACCACGGATTTAACATAAAAAAAAAAAAACTTGTATATCATTAACTAGAAATCTACGTCAGAAAAAACTTGTCCTTAATAGGACCGGTATTAAATGACCCTGGTAACCCAATTACTTGAAAGTACACACACAACCTGTTTGGTACGGGGGCCTTGTAGAAATGGAACCTTGGTATATACTAACATCAATTTAGACCTTTTTAAGCAGAAAAAATTCAAGATGACTCTCGTTTTGTCTTTACATTTGTCATTGTCTTTACATTTACATTGTCTTTGCATTCATTTTCTTTACATTTGTCTTTATATTCTTCCACCGTTTATTATTAATTTCTAGATGTCAATTGCTATTCAGACTATACATATTCTGCAATATTATGCGAAACACTGTTCCTTCATGAATCAAAATGCCTGAACGAGGCCTCACTCAAGACTGCCATATGCACCAAGAGACACATAGACATGGATACAGAAGAGTCTCACTTGGTAGTATGGAGGCGGGTTTAAAAGTAAGGTCAGATGCACAGACCTCCGTACACCTTTCAACGCCAGTGTGCTTGCATACAGTATAAGCTGTCACAGACACAGACATTTCGCAAACATTTTTTATTTGTTCCACCAAAAAAAAAAACAAAAAACATAAGTGCATTATAAAATAAACTAGACAACCTCAAATACAATGTAAGCCGTATGGGTGTCTAACCATCCATCTAACCATCTTTTAACTCAAAATTTCATAGCTGATATTTGATGAATAATATGTTCATAAAATAACAATATAACATTTACAATTCGTATAGCACCTGACATTTACAATACAATAATAAACGATAGAAGAATAGACATGAAGAATCTAAAGACAGGACCGGAAAACAGTCGTCCAGAATTTTTCTACCAAAAAAAAGGTCAATAATAACGTTTTTCCAGGCTAGACAACCGTCTTAACAACTTAGAAACCCTTTTTGCAGAGGGTCTGAACTTACCAAGACCAATGGTGAATAAATAAACACGTAGATGGCAGCATTTCTTTCAGGGTTACCAGATGCCTCACATAAGTAGCACAATCATAGAAGCGAAAATGCATCGGAGACACAATTATTTTTTTTGCAAAAATATGCCAAAGGTCTAATTTTTCAAAACAAAGCTTAGAAAAATGCACTGATATGAAAATTCAATACGTAGGCACTTTAAAAGCTTCGAAAATGTCGAATATGCACCTTATCTGACAAAACCGTGTTTTGTACAGTAAAAACAAACGCAATGAATACCATTTACATTCTAATTATCTTTAAACAAATACAAAGCACTTACAAGTGTTTCTTCACATCTGTCTGTTAAATTTCTTCAAACGATTTAGACTGTTTAATAGTTTAGGGCCTTTGATTATACAAAATACTACTACTACTACTACTACTAACAACTCACAGCAGCACCAAGCCGCCTGAGGCCAACACAGCTCCGCACGCTCCTCATCCACCCCAATCTATTCAAAGCCTCCCTTTTTGCACCCGCCCACGAAGTTCCCATTTCCTTTAAATCTTTCTTTATGACGTCCTCCTACCCCAGACGAGGACAATCTGCTTTCCGTTTAGCCCTAGATGGTTGGCCGAAAAGAACAATCTTCGGCAATCTGTCATCGTTCATCCGCACAACGTGCCCTAGCCACCTCAACCTTTCTTTCATTATAGCCCTAGACAGCGGTATTGAGAACCCCATTCACAGTTATTCGTTACTGTTGATTATTTTGAATTTATTGAGAAACAATTTCAAATTAGTGTTCGAATTTGTGATTTTGAATAGCTCAAATGTTTGGAAAAAAGGAGCCTCCAAAACAACCTCCTGATAGGGATATGAGTAAGTCACCATTTCAATCATCTTCAAAAGCCCTTGCTAGAACCCCCCCTAAAGCTGAGAATGTACCAGCAATCTCTCTGAAGAATATTCATATCCTAAACATGGATGCCACCCAATGTCCACCACCCTCAATAGCTGATAGTGAAAAAGATTAAGAAGGCTTTAAGATAGTAAACTCGGCTAAGTGTAGAAGACAGAGAACAAAAAGTCTACCAGATTCAGCAATAATACATCAAACCGATCCCACGGACAGCTCTTCAAGAAATCCAGCCGTTTCCCCAGTAATTATTCAACTAGTTCCCCAATCTGATAATTGCTTGTTTACCAACCGTGATCTACCAAAGTTTTGATTTTCCCTCTTCAAGACCATTCGTTGCAACTTTAATATGAATATAAACAGATCAGGATCCCTAGATATCCTTTTGAACGATCCCACATCAATGAAAAAGGTAATGGAGCTAAAAAGTGTTGAAAATGTTGTTGTCACAGCCCACATGTGGTCCCCAAGCCCGATACAAACAAAGATTGTGCTCTACAATATCCCTAAATCGTTTCTAAACTCGGACCTGATGGAAGTATTGATGAACAAAAAAGGTGAATGCATTACGGGCTCTAGTTTCCATACCTTTGGTCGCGAAACCACTGAAACCACAAACTTTAAAACTGTGTTGTTTGAGCTTCAAGGACAATTAAATATTGACAAAGTGTTCCTCTTTGGCCAACAAAAATCATTCAAGGCTTACAAAGAAAAGCCATTACAATGTACAAAATTTCTGAAGCTTGGGCACTCAGATAGATAGTGTAGAGAGGATTCCAACATTTTTAAAATTTGTCTATGCAAGAACCATAATGAATCAAACTGTCAATTTGACGCAATATGTTCTAACTGTAAGGGCAAACATCAGTCCTTAGATAAAGGAAACTGTCCCAAATATAAACAAAGGGTAGAAATACTAAGAATAGCAAAAGAGCTACAACTTCCAATCCCTTTTGTAGCCATGCAAGTCCCAAGGACACCAAGAGTCCCCCGTCCCCCAACAGGCCCCAGGCAACCAACAGCCCCTGAACCACCAACAGACCCCAGGCAACCAGCAGCCCCCAGGACGCCAAGAGTTCCCCATGCTTTCCCTAGTGTTGAGAATTTTCAGAATAATCTCATCCGAGATAAAACTAATCCATGGTTCCCCTTGATACCAAGTGCCCCCCAAAAAAACCTAAAGAACCCCCTGTCGAGAAATCCTGCCCAAGGAAAGAAATCACGACCGACAAAGCTACATGGAATTACTCCCGACAGATTTCACAGTTTCTCAATAGGCTTTGAAATATGAATCAACCGTGTACTTTAAATTAGCTTTACAGTTACCTCTATGCTCATCTCCCAATTAGAGTTACCCAATTAGTTGAAATGCATTATTCTGAAGAATTTGGCAAAAACCCACTTCGGCGAGACCATAGTTTCCGAAGCAGAAATTCAAATTGAGAGTGTTTTAAGCCAACATAGGCTGATTGAGTCACAATCAGAATGCCCGATGAATAATTAATGTGTGACTTTTTGTTTTTAACTAATATATCCCTTTCTAATAACATTGCTTTTAATTATCCCGATATAGATGATAATCAGCATGCCAACTCTATAGGCAGCCCCCCTGGTACCTTAACAAATGCTAGCTGTAAATACCTTGATATTTTCAATTTTGCTACCAATGTGAAGCCAAAACTAGTAAATAATAATTCCCTTAATGTTCTTTGTTTTAACATCAGAAGCTTTTGGGATAAGTGGCTCAAGTTTAAAGATTTAATTTCATTTAATGGTGTCTGCCCTTTTGATGTAATAGGATTAACAGAGACATGGCTTTCCGATAATGATGACACTAGTGATTTTTTAGTCCCTGGTTACCAAATAATCCATATGCCCAGGAGATTGACAAAGTGTTCTGGGGGTATCTCACTTTACATCCGTTCGAATGTAAATTTTACCAGGCTATCAGAGTGCGAATCTATTTTCTCTACACAAATAAATCTCAGATGTATTTATTCAATAATTGTTAACATAGTTATCGGCCAAAATTCCTATATACTCTCCTTATTTTATAAACCTCCTCCATTTCCGACCTAATGTTTTTTGTAATCTGTTTGATGAGTTTTCTAATTTTATTAACCTACCCCATAAAAAGGCAATAGTTCTTGGGGACTTTAATTGCAACCTACTCAATGTTGGTAAAACTATTGAATCTGACACTTTTTTGAATCGGTAACCGCGAGTGGTCTTCTACCCACAATTTTTTTTCCCCGTAGAGTCGATCCTGTGAGATCAACTTCAACATTAATTGACAACATTTTTGTATCCACTTCCCTGGGAAATGACCTGTCCTCAAATATAATATTTTCGGATCTGTCAGACCATTTTCCTATTTACTTGTCACTACCTTCGCAGCCACTACCTCTACGCTCTAGAATTAATATCCCAACTCCTACTCGAAATTACAGCTCTGCAAATATAAACCATTTTATCGATTGCTTAAGAACCATTGACTGGTCCGATGTCTTAAATTCTCAAGAGGTAAATTCTTCCACAAATGGCTTTGCACAAAGGCTAAGTAAAATTATCCATTCAACTTTTCCTATTCGTAATCCTAACCGGAAAAATATCCCTATTTGCCCCTGGATGTCACATAGCCTCATTTTCTCCTCATATCGTAAAAAAAAATTATAGAAGTTAGCCTGTAAGACCAGTAGTGATATTGACCTATCTTATTATAAACATTATAAAAACTTATACACTAAACTCATCCGTGAAGCGAAGAAAAATTATTATTATACAAAATTCTCAATTGCAAAGGAAACCTGAAAAAGATTTGGTCTACCATTAATGATATACTTTCAAAAAATAGAAAATCGAAGTCTATACCTATTCGCCTTAAAGACACAAATGGTAGATTAATTGACCCCTTACATGCACCTGATGCATTTAATAAATATTTTTCTAATGTTCCTCATACTGACTCTCGCCCCTTCTCACAGGCTGTATTCCCTTGCTTCAATTTTAAATCCATGTTTTTTTTTGCCCAACTGATAGCAATGAGGTACTTCATATCATCGGTTCTCTCCCTAATAGTTTTACTCCTGACTGTCTTGGATTAAGTAATAAGCTCCTGAAGACCATTTCTCCTTTTGTTTACGATCCCATCAAGCATATTGCCCACGGAGTTTTCTCTGATTTACTAAAGTCAGCCATTGTTATTCCAGTTCTTAAAAAGGGCGATCCAACTGAGATAGGTAATTATCGTCCAATCTCAATTCTTCCTGTTATATCCGAAGTGCTCGAGAGAACCAACTTCAGACGGCTGTCTCCCTTTCTGTTTGACAGTCAGCACTCTGTATCCTTGATTTCTCCTCCCTAATATGGCTTTAGGCCGAAATTCTCAACTTCCCATGCTCTAATCGATGCCAGACAGTTCATACGCTCACAACTCGACCTTAAAAAAACTATATTGGGCTCATTTTTGGATTTTTCTAAGGCCTTTGACATGGTCGATCATAGCATTTTCATAAGTAAATTAAATAGTTATGGTATTCGTGGTGTTCCCCTCTCTTGGTTTGATTCTTATCTATCTGGAAGGGTACAGAGTATGAGCCTGGGTGGAGTATACTCTTAGCCCTTACCTGTTCGGAGGGGTGTCCCGCAAGGCTCCGTTCTAGGCCCTATTTTATTTCTCCTATACATCAATGATCTTATTATAGACCTGGGTCCTTCAGTGTATCCTGTATTATTTGCTGATGACAGCAACTTCTTCATCACTGGCACCAATCTACCATTGGCAATAACGTCTGCCCAAGTCCTTCTGAACAGAGTCCAGGTGTGGTGCCTTACGAATAACATGACCATTAATAGCGAAAACAGTCAAATAGTATTATTCAGAACCCCCTACAACAAAAACATTATTCAACCTGCTCTTGGTCTCAAGTACTCCTCCGATATTCTCCCACAAGTGTAGGTTGCCAAGTTTCTTGGTGTATTTATTGACTTATACTTGTCATTCTCTAATCATATGTCTTACATCACAGTAATAATTTTGAGACAATTAGCTAGGATTGAACATGTGAATTATTTTCTTCCTCCTGATATCCTAGTTACCCTCTATTATTCCTTTATTTTTCCTTACCTTTCTTATTGCGGTTCTGTTTGGGGAAATACAAAACGGTCCTTCACTAAAAAAACTCCAATTTGCCCAAAACCGTGCCATTAAAGCGGTTTTTCGGCTTCCCCGTCTATATCCAACTCGTGATTTGTATTCAGATTTTGGAATAGCTCCACTTGATCAAATCATACAAAAACTAAACTTATCGCTTGTTTACTCTGCTTTCCACAATAATCTTCCACCTCAACTCCTAACCTATTATAATATTAATAATTCGGAAGCCCACTGTCTCCGTTCATCCAATAGAGCCTTTAAAATTCCTAAATGCGTTTCTAGTGCTGCCCAGCAATCTCCCATTTACAAATCTATTATTCAATGGAACAAAATTCCCTCCAGTGTTGAACTAGCCACAAGTTTTTGCAAGTTGTATAAAAATGTAACAAAACTTGATATTATAATTTAATTTTTCCATTTTTAACAAATTTGCTCTAATTACCCATATTTTATTCTTCTATTTTTTTTTTCTCAGTGTTACTTTAATTTTTTTTTTTTTTTTTTTGGTACTTAACAAGTTATCTTATAGGATCTTTATTGTTATTGATTTTTTTTTTATGTTTTTATTCAAATAAAATTGAATTTAATAATTAGCAGTATGATCTTTCCCTATCTCACCCATTATAAAAACCTGGATCGAGGTGCGATTGCTCCAGAGAATGTACAAACCGGTATAAACATAAGCGGCATTAGATCTTTTCACGGGTAGACAAAGAATAATCACCTACGAAACAAGTACTGACAAAACCACTTGGCCGACTCACCAATAAGTGGACAATAAGTGCAGAAATAAGTGGGAGGAGCTTTTTGTTCGCACCGAGAATGAAGAGCCAGAAATCATCTGCGGTAAACTTGCTGGATAATTATATAAACTGTGACCCCATTATACAAAATGAACAAAATAAAGGTTACAAAAAAAAGGTTATACAAAATAAAGGTTTTACAAAAAAAAGGTTTATACAAAATAAAGGTTATAAATTACTTATTCTTTCATCATGAATATACCTAGGGCATAGGATGCACACAGTTAAAGATGAATACCAACTATAGCTAAGTTTTGACTGAAGACAATTAATTTTTGCCAGCCAAAGGACGGGATGGTAGTAGTACTTTAGTCTCAAATTGTAGCAAAATTAATGTCCAGAACGATTAGATGGCGACAGCACTGAGAAAAAATACAATAATCCCCGATTCTTAGTGACTCGGGGAAAGGTAGAGGGACGTTGCTATCCGAGCATCCGCGTTCACTGTCTTCCAATAGAATTTCAGGCGAAAATCTCTGTTAATCATAGAACACTTCTAAGAAAACTTAACATTTTAGACATCAACATAAAAAGGCTGATAATAGAACATCGTTACTAGTGATAATAGAACATCGTTACTACATAAGGGGGACTTGGACTTATTTGAACAAAGTTTTGCCAATCGGACCAAAGTTTTTTTGCTACTTTATTCAACACAGAAACAAACCAAATATTCAGTCAAATTATAAATTTTTATAGTTAGGTCACGTGATATCCAGCTTCGAAAGCGAAATTCAACTCCTATCAGAAGAAGGATAAGATAATACTGAAAGAAAAGAGAGCTCTGCAATCTCTGAAAAAAAGAAGACAGAAACTCTGCATGGATTTCAGAAGAAAATCTCTGATACACTCATTCCACAAAACCCTTTTCCCCCCTCAATCCACAACAAAACAACTCCCGTGCAGGATCGTAATACCCGTTGAGAAACTTCAGCCGGTACGCTGTGCCCATCAGCGGTTAGCGAAAAGTTTTATACCTAGTTTTGTAAAAATGTATAACGAAAATCAGGAGGATTCGTTAGCGTTTTTTATGTATTTGCCTTTTAATGTGACTATACCAAAGAAATTTGGCAGTGCCGTCAAAATTTTTCTGAAAATAAAAGTTTATCTATCTATCTATCCATAACTCACATTTTCTGGTGATAGACTAAACACTAAAAAAACACTAAAGTTAGATACTCGGTTCTTTCCACAACAGACGATATGTCTTATGACGAATAAAAAGGAAAAAAATACATGAAACTTAAAACAGAAAAAACTTACCAAAAGTTTTAGGGAGGCTGGTCTCGGCTCCCTACCTTTCAATCTAAACTTAATTTCTGCACCGAGGTGACAAACAAATATTTTGTTAAAAAGAACTCCTATCAGAAGAAGGAAGAGATAACTTACATTTTCAGGTGATAGACTATTATCGCCAGTAGCATTTCTTTCTTGGTTTAACGCTGATCTTTCACTTTTGCATGCACTATGGTAATCACTCTTGGCTTTGTTCACCTTCTCATAAAGTTTCAGCCAAGGCTTCTGAGCCTTTTTGAAATGATCATCCATTTCCTTTTTCTCTTTTAGCTTTGTCATAGACTAAAAATAAAATAAAAAATATTAACTATTGTTACAACACTATTGCCTGTAGCCCCTGACCCTACCTGGAGTTGGATTCTCATGGTTCCAAAATCATTCTAAATGAATTTTCTTTATTTCAATATATTTTCACTATAGCTGATCTCATACAAATATTTACCAGTCCAACGTTTCCAAGAGTGGAAAACTGTGTCATTATCTGTCACACACATTTTAAAAAAATATCCTAAACTGCGGATGATCAAAATAGTAAACATACATATATATATATATATATATATATATATATATATATATATATATATATATATATATATATATATATATATATATATATATATATATATATATATATATATATATATATATATATATATATAAAGTGGATCCAGCCGATTACAGCCACACCTCATTTGTCAATGAATTTATGAGTTTTCCTCAGAGAAGAAGACGAAAATTAAGAAAAATCATTTTTCAGAGTTTAGTAACAGCAAAACAGACAAACATTCACCTTCTTCAAAGACCTATAAATCATTAAGAGGGAGGAGGAGCAGCTTCACACCCACCCAGTCCAAGGATATGGAAAGTTTACCCAATTCCATTCATTATGCAGCACATAAGGTACGTCTCTTACACTTTTTTTGGTACTGGTGCATTATATGGGCACTTCTAAAAAGTCAAGTTTGGTTAATGCTAATGAAATAAAATAGGATGAATATATAATAGTTTATAAACAAAATTGGGCTATATATTTTCACCTTAGGGGGGGGGGGGTAAAGCATAGCATGTATTGAATATGTAACCAAACCTAGGTACCTTCCCCCCCCCTAAACCCCCAAAAAACAAAAGTTTAAATATCGTAAACGCAATGAAAACCACGCTTTGCATTGCATTTCTCTATAGCGGTCTCTTGCAATTAACCCGTCTGGCGGGTTTTTCGTGACTGGTTTCCTTGTATAATATATAAAAGTGAAAATATAACGAACCAGTAGACCCCGGCGCCGCGCCGATGAGGGAAGACCGGCAGCGGCGGGGCCAAATACAACACGCCGCGCCGCGCCGCCGGTAATATATCTGCGGCGCGCCACCGGTAAGATGTCGGCGGCGCCCCGCTGGCGTGATCAATTTTGACCGCAAACATTAATGTTTTCATCAATCTTTCTCAAGTCACAGCTTATATTTACAACAGATTTGAGCCTATTCATGAGTTCAAAAATTCACAAGTCGCTGGCTGGAAACTGGTCTTCTTCGTTATTCATCAAGAGAAGTAGAAATGCGGTAGAAACGAAATGGCTGTGGTGTTTCAGAACCCTTGCATAATACGAGTAGTTGAAATATCTAATAGCTATGTATTCTTTACGTAAATAATTATCAAAATTAGTAGTTTTTTTCATCGAGCATTACTGGATATACAACTTCAAATACCGTATCACAAAATTCGTCAGTTATCTGGGTAAAAACTTTAAATATAACTTTGAACTTAGAAGCTTATTTTTTTCATAATGCCCTTTGCCTATATCTGTTTTGTCACCTTTAAAACAGTTGAAATGGGCGACTTTGAT
This sequence comes from Artemia sp. Qi Xiang Cuo, assembly GCF_049724085.1. Lineage (NCBI taxonomy): Eukaryota > Metazoa > Arthropoda > Branchiopoda > Anostraca > Artemiidae > Artemia > Artemia sp. Qi Xiang Cuo. The sequence continues at coordinate 5,116,832 of NC_142798.1, read as the reverse complement.
ATTGATTGTTTTTTTTTTGCTCTTTTGGATTCTTAAAAAGACTTCTTGTATTAAAAACTGTTTTCTAATTACATTTTTAAAAAAAAATGCACTTTAAAGTTTTTTTGGCTTCTTTATAGAATATATATCATGTAGACTAAGGCTGAACTGCTGCTTTTTTATTGGTTTTTGCTGATCTTTTGGATATTATTCGTTTTTTTTTATTTTTGGGATTCATTCCAAATTATAAATTGATAAATACCTAATACCAGTAAAACTATAAACTATATCTAAAGAGAGTAAATTTATAAAATTGAAAAATACATGATGAACACTTCACATGAGAACACTTCAATTACAATGAAAAAAAAAAAAAAAACACTTAATGGTTTATTCGGTATGAAGAAAAATTAAATGCCAGCTAGTTTCTGGTAAAAAATTAAAAGCTCATCCGTTTTAAATGTAATTAAATGAAATAATATGCAGACTGAAGTAGCTCCAGGAAGATGTGACATTATCATCCTAGTTCATCACTTTTAACCAAAGCAAAATTTTAGGACACTTAGTATCAGTTATTGAGTTTAAGCTTTGATTTCCAAATGCTGACAATAATTACCAAATTTAAGAAAGCCGCAACAATAAGTCACCTGTGGTCAAAATACTCAAAAGACTCCTCTTAGATTCCCACCCAGGCTCAAAGCTTCTGCTATGGTCATTCCATGGAAATCTCTACAGAGTTTCTTTTTAAAACAGCTTTCAATGATAGCTAGGGGTATTCAGTCTATTTTGCTTTTTTTCAAAGCTTTAAAAAAAGTGTTATAATATTCCAAATATTACATTTGTTATATTAGTGCATATTTTTGGTCATCGTTTGTGGGGTGATCGAATTTTTAAACCACTGTAGATACGTAAGAACGTTGAAACATCTAGTACCCTGAGGTCATAAGACTGTCAAAGACTCCTCCTTGAACCTCCCAAATTGAAAACTTTTATTATGACCTGGCCATTTAATGTTACTTGGGCACTGGACCAAGGGCGCCATTGTCACTCGAACGCAACGTTAGGTCGGGATGTCGATATCGCTTTCGTCACACCAATTCGTTTTAGTGTGAATGTGCCTGGTACTTATGAATGAATACTTTCAAAGTAGACCCGTTTTATCAATAAGAAAAAAACGGTTTGAACGCATATGTACCTTTTCCTTTGGACGAAAAAACCATCCAAGTGCTGTATCAAGTATAACTAAAAATAACTTGTTAATTTTTGTCAACTTTTCAACTTTTTGGCATCCCTGCTTTCAATAAAAAAAAATCAAGGTACTATCACTTAAATATAATAACTCCCTATGCCCCCCTCCCTATGGATACTATCTTGATAGGACACCGTCTCTGCTTTAAATAAAAACAAAAATTAACTTATTGGCACCCCTGCTTTCGAAAAAAATCGAGGTATTAACATTTAAATATGATAGCTCACTACCCCCCTCCCCTCTGGATACCACCTTGATAAAATTCCGTCTCTCCTTTAAATTTAAAAAAAAATAACTTTTTGGCATCCCTGCTTTCAATAAAAAAATTTCGAGATATTATCATTTAAATGTAATACCCCCCCCCCTACCCCCCTCTGGATACCAACTTGATAGGGTACCGTCTCAGCTTTCATTAGAAAAATAAGTTACTTGATAATTAACTAGGTCATTATACGCTTCAAACAAACACGCGAAATAACGTTAAAAAGCTTAGTGTTACTTGAAAAAAAATGAGGGTATGAGTAAAGGGGTACAAAGACAAGAACAAAAATGTCGAACTTATTCAGATATAGCTCAAATTATTGGAAAACTGAGTCATAGATTCGCCGTGGTATTAAATAAGATCCAAAGAATCTAATTAAAAGGGAGCACACACAAAAGCCAAATTAGGCCAGTAGCCTATGAGAAATCGCAAAATATCCAAGACAATGAACAAGTCTTAATGGGGGGCCCTGGGTCTATCAAAATATTTCAATGGTTTCCCAGGGAATTTGATATCATTTCTTTTGTCTCCACTTCAATGAAAAAAATAATCATTCTTTTGGCATTCCTGCTTTCAATAAAAAAAAGTATTATCACATAAAAATGATAGCCCCCGATCCCCCCCCTTTAGGCAATAATTTACAATTTATTTATGAGTCATATTTTTGGGGTAGCTTCCGAACAATTGAGCATTAAACATTAAGGCGTTAAAAAATTTATTATTAAAAATTAATAAAATCTTATCTAAAAACAGCAAAAAAAAAAATAAAAAAATCTGCAACATTAAAAATACGGTGTATAAAAAAAATATCAGCAGTCAACTTAAAAAACCAACGGAGGGCTAAAGCGGTATAGTAGTGAATTCATTATATAATTATGTTAAACTTGAAAATAAAATTCTTGACTACGAACGATGTTAGAAATAGCAATTGGGAAACTACATTAGAAATTATTTAAACTCATTTCATAAAGAGGATACTTTGTTTTGTCAACACATGAAGAACTGTGTATATTGCAATATTTGCAATTACATATTGCATCTGTCTGGTTCTTATAAAAAGTAACAAAAGAGACGAAAATTAATTAATAAGAGAGTAGTGAAGAATTATGGTATGCAAAGTAATATTTGGCAGAGAAAGTCACTGGTGATAAATCGCTAAAGGTGGCACCGTGATTGCGTGATTTTCGGGGATTCGGGGAACCAAATTTTTTTTCGGGGTGAAGCGTTGATTTTCGGGGAAATATCTGAAAATTCGGGGATAGTGCAAGCCCTGCTTGATTTCTAATCAGGGAAATTGAAATACTAAACCACATAAGAAGGAAAAGCTCCAAATTTGCGGTTGACGCAATAAAGAATTGCCGCAAAATTGGTTTAAAGTTGACCAAACGCCGCAACCTTTGCCGGTGGCGGAGCACCGTTGGCACCCCGGCGGCGTTCGACCGGGCCTCTCGTCGGCGGCGTTCGGTCGATCCGCCGGCGCGGCGCCGGGGTCTACGAACCAGTACCCTTTTTTATGTATCCTAACCGAGAGTGTCACTTGTATACTTATACTTTGTATACAGATTTGTGTTCCTCAATAGTATTTTGGCTTTTAGAATGATGATGTTTTGCAGAAAAAGAATCTGGATTGAATACTGCTTTAAACACTGCACTGAACACACATTTTTTTTCTTTTTTTTTTTTTAGTTTAGACCAGCAGTTCCAAACCGATTTTGGGCCAAGCCCCACCTAGGCATTTCTAAAATCCCATTGCCTTCCTCGTGATATTTAAATTTTTTATTCAAAATTTTACAAGTATTGAACATATATTGAATATATATATATATATATATATATATATATATATATATATATATATATATATATATATATATATATATATATATATATATATATATATATATATATATATATATATATATATATATATATATATATATATATACTATATATATACATATATACATATATACATATATATATATATATATATATATATATATATATATATACATATATATATATATATATATATATATATATATATATATATATATATGTATGTATATATATATATATATATATATATATATATATATATATATATATATATATATATATATATGTATATATATATATATATATATATATATATATATATATATATATATATATATATATATATATATATAAAGTAGTCAGTCCAATTGTGCACGTCCTGCCTATGCCCCACCAGAGATTTAGACGATTGATATACATCTATTGAATCCTATAAAATAGGTAAAGGATATTACCGCTAAAACAAAATTCCATTTCAGTAACAAATGATAACACTTGTAGATTATGCGTGCTCGATTTCTATACTAGGGTTGACTTTGGGTAGAAAGGTTATTATAAAGCTAACAAATGCTGTGAAATACTTGTGGGCGATGTTCCCCATTTTAAGTTCTTTCTATATTGTACTTACACCAAATAATTTTTAAACTTTTATAGATTGCTATACTATGGCTGACTTTGGATGTCTCTGTTACAATAATAAAACTGCGTAGACGATTTTCAACTAAATCGAATAATTTCCAAAAGAACGAAATAATTCCTAATTAATTCCCAATTAACTCCAAAGGACGAAATAAAATTCGCCCTTAGGCTCCAATAAGATTTCAACTTGATTTAAAATATTTTCTTAGGACGTCAAAAAGCAAACTAAGAAAAGTTTCTTGTTTCCATGTAAAACACTCTTCAGGGACTTGAAGATGCCAATAGACTTATTTCGTACATTTTGACGGGAAAGCAAGCTTTTATCATAATCTTGTTAATGAAATGAAACCTCTTAAATTGAGAAATTCTAATCTTTTCTAGCAAAATTCCTTGGAAACGGGTCTCGAAAATCAATGAAACAAATTGAACCAACTCATGTAAACAATGTGAAAAAGAAACGTTCAACGTCTTAGTAATATCAAAATAAGAAACCACAACAGAGGGGTCCATCCTCCCTCCATTAAAATATGTTTACAACCATTTAAAGGGACTCTGTTGACTCAAAAACGCAAATTTCCTCGTCCTTCGTGGGTAAACCTTAAGATAAGCCAGAAAAATGCATCTAGGACATTGTGGACAGGAGCAGCGTTGCCAACGCTTAGAAACAGAACGTACCTTTCGTACGACTAAAGTTGTACCGCTAGAAGATAACTTGTACCATCTGAACAGCTGGTCAAAAATTTGCTATATCAAGAAGAAAATTTTCGATACACTGAAACCTGACTATATCAGAAAGGAGTAAGAAAAACTAAAATGTACTAAAAAATTTGTGTTGTACCAAATATTTTCAAATGTACCGCATTGTGCCAGGACCTCTGATTTGTACCAAAAACAGTACGATTGTACCACGTTGGCAACGTTGGACAGGAGTGCAACCGATTAATCCTAAGGCTACAATATGTTTTACTACAGCATTAGTAAACGACATGAGCGAAATTCGGAGAGTGGTTGATACTCATGCAGGAAAAGTATCGATAGTTACCAGGAGTATTTATACATCGATACAATATCACTGAGAATCGATATTTTGCGGTATCCTATCGAATATTGGGCAACACTACAGTCAGTTCGGAGTAACCACTAAATTGCTTGTGTGATTTAAGCTTTTGAGCAAAAATTGTGCCACTATGGTGATATTGGAGGCTATAATATTGAGGGGTATTTCCCATTCCTTTCCTTTGGCTTGCCATGAGTAGATTAAATAATAAATAAAGTGTTATTCGAGAACCGATTATTTACTCTAACTTAAGAATTGCATAATTGTGCACCTATGGAAGTCACTGTAACAAACTAATTCGAAAGAAGAAGAAGAAGAACAAACAAACGAAGAGTTGAACGAAGAAATTGAAGAGTTTATGAAACATACAACAATTTTCGTGTGTTAGACTGGTCAATATACTCCCGTTAATCTAATAAGAATCCATGTTATAAAAAAAGAATGAAACGGGATATATCAGTCTGTTAGAACACCACACTATGGAATATACATGGTAGTAGTGCTTTATGCCCGTGTCACATTATAGCCACATCTATCGATAAAGAAGCCAAATATCATGAATGACAAGGCAATTTTCTTGATTTTAGCGTTGCACTTGTAGGCTATTTAAAAAGCAAAAAATTAAAACTGCAAGAAATTAGTTTAAAGAGTTTGCACCAACAGTAATTTGTGTCTAACTGTTCTTTACTAATATTAAGTCTTCTTGACTTTTGTCAGATTCCTCTCCCAGATAGAAAAACTGCTGTTGTAAGTTTCCGTCTTTTCTAGTTTCAAAAATTACGCCTTAAACCTTGACTCTGATTGGCCAGTCAAGAAATTTATGTTTGAAAGTTGAACAGTGTTCAACTCGAGAAACTACGAACGGCGAACGTAATTGGCGCTGTAGTCGTGCGTCACAAGAATTAGATGGCGATAGCAGTGAGAAAAAATACAATAATTGCAGATTCTTAGTGACTGGGGGAAGGTAGGGGGGTAACATGCTTAGCATATCGCGAATGACAGCTACCAAAACTTAAAATGAATATCCACTAAACCTTGACTGAGTGTTCTAATGAGAATTCAATACAGTTCACCTTTATTATCCAAGATAATACTGAGAGGACGGAGCAGACCGCAGAATACCTTGAAAAGGCAAAATGCGCCCTGTGTTGGCAACATTTATAAAATATACCTGGACTGTTTTAATATTTAAGTTTTGGGCTCAAGAACGGTAGCAATAACTTTGATGGGAAAAGTAATACTGGATTGACTGCACTATAACGTATGAAGATTCTGTTTACCTTCCAGGCCCACAGCTGGGCTGGTTTTAGCTAGTTTCTCTTCCAGGTCCTCCAGCAATGTGTATTGTTTGGAAAAAAAAAACGTAGAAAAGAATTATTTAGGAGATAATTTCAGGACGAGGGCAAATTAACACAATAAAAACGAAAGAAACAAGGAGATTATAAGGAAACATGGGGCATTATGGACGAAATCGTGAAAACTGCAAGAATTCAGTGGGAGGAAGAGCTCTCAAACCCCTCCAATGTGCATTTACCTGCCTCAAACCAGCTATCCGATGTCTTGATAATTGAGAAATTGACGGTAAGCATACAAAGTTGGTTTTCAGAAAAGATAATATTTAACGTTTCGTTAATTCGATCTTACAGGAAGAAAAAAATATTGTGGGTAAAAAGAATTCAACAATGAATATCCGAAAACGTGAGCAGCTTAAAAACATATCGATTGCACATTTTCTACCGGCTAATGTGTATTTTAGAGCCCCAAATATTACGCCACACCTGGCATACTAACACCATGAAACGCCTAATCACGTCGGCAAATTCCACACGTGGCGTGTTTCAACTTTTATTATGATTTACGTAAGTAGCAGCTCCTCGAATTATGCTTACAGTATCAAGTGATATAGCCGACACGTTGGGCAACGATTGAACACTTTTATTTAGTGACTTTCACGAGACACGTTTTTTTCTCTCTGTTGTGAAGATATCGCAAGATTCATTAGGTGGTGGTGGATATAGGATCTCTCTCACTATGGATATTGCCAATCAACAAAAGTAATTAAGACATACAGACAGGGGACATCTGGGAAATTTCAATGGAGAATATCATCATCATCATAAAAAAAAAATTAAAAAAAAAAATTAAAAAAAATTCAGAGACAGTAGAATTGAGCGGGACGTGGGACTGTCACTCAGATTAGAATACAAGGATTTCCGCACATGGATACAAGATTAAACCAAAAAAAAAAAAAAAATTTTTAAAATGTTTATATTAAACCTCCCTTCCCTCAACTTCAGAATTTCAATATTCTATTCGATTTTATCAAGATGTCGTAAAAATGCGTACCATTGTTAAAATTTGGTCTCGAATTTAAACTAGTCTTCGTCGAATACGTCGAAAATATGTACCGCATTCGTACAGTTTTTGGCTAATTTTAATTCATCTGCCATATTTTCGAATACGGTGAAAATATGTACCGCATTCGTACAGTTTTGGCTAATTTTAATTTATCTGCCATATTTTCGAATAGGTTGACAATATGTACCACATTCGTACAGTTTTTTGGCTAATTTAATTCCTCTGCATTATTTTCGAATACGTCCAAAATATGTTCCGCATTCGTACAGTTTTGGTTAATTTTAATTAGCCAATTAGCCCTCCCCAAACGAACTGATCATATTGCTTTGACTGCATCTTCTATTTTCTATTCTCATTTTTTTATAACAGAACCCAGAAAATAGGCTTACCAAACAATCCAATTTAGCAAGAGCTAAGTTGCAAAGGAGGATCGCTAAGGGGCTAGGGCAAAGGGGACAACTTTCCCTACATACGTGTAGAGCAGGAAGGGCCAAAAAACCAATGTCTTACCCAACGGTGATTAAAAGGGGGTTAGCTCCCTTTCTCCCTCTAGATACTGTGGGTTCTGCTCTGAAATGTCTGGGAAAAATATAGTTTTCTTTTGGTACCAAATTTGTGCCCCCAGAAGAATTCCAATTTACCACTATGAATCTCTACACAACGACTTTCCAAAGGGATTTAGATCTGAAAACCTTTCATGCATTCTAGCACGCACGGGTTCTGTAGAGTGTATGTATCTCTAGCTCTGGGTTCAAATCACTAGTTTTAGCTACAAGTTATGAATAATTCCCCAAATGAACCTACAAATTATAATTTTTAGGATATCAAATACGAAAGTGCAATTTTGCGGCTTTTTAACAAACTAAGAACTGAGACAATGAAGTATGTTCGCCCAATACAAGCGTGTCCAAAGGGGAAGGCATTGGACTTCCCCTCTTCCTTCAGAAGAACAAAGTTATGCAAAGACAGCGTAATCTTAAATATTCCGAGAAAATATGGCATTTTTCTGAACAGAAAAAAAGTCTTTTGTCAAACATAAGTCCCCTGAAATTCTACTGGCACGATTTCCTCCTCCCCTTTAAGAAAAGAACCGTAAAGGGCATCTTGATCAAATAGTTCCTTTCAAACTACAGACGAAAATCCATAGTGATAAGAAGTTACTTGTCAACAAAATCCTAAATGTTCACTTTTTTCTGCATTGCATTGCATAGCTGCAAAATCTATACGAGTCTAAGAATTTAATTCTTAGAAATAAGAAATAAGAATAATAAACTAGTCTAAGAATTCTTAGTCTAAGAATCTAATTCTTAGAAAAATCCATTAAGATAGGTGTTAATGGAACAAGTCATTTTCAAACATTCGCACCTAGTGTGCTGAAAAAAAAAAAATCTTCTGAAAGAAAAAATATATTGAAAGATATTTTTAACTAGAAAAACAATTTTACTACTGATGACGGTCACTGTATATGTGACCGAAATATCCGAAATATCTGGTATTTTTGTGAATTTCTATCATCACTGTCTATTAAAAGGATTTTATCCCTATTTGAACTTTTATTTATCGTCATGGAAAGGCAGTGTGGTCTCCGAAATTATCTATTTCTAATAATTAGTATTAGAGTAAAACCATGGTAAAACCATTTTATAAAGATAGCTTATTGACCAGCTGTATTAGTTAATAGAATTGTTTTTTTAGTTAAAAATATCTCTCAATCTATTTTTTCTTCCAGAAAAATATTTTTTTTTCAGCACACTAGGTGAGAAGGTTTGAAAATGACTTTTTCCTTTAAAACATATCTTAATGGATTTTTCTAAGTATTGGTATTAGAGTAAAACCCTAGTAAAACCATTTTATAAATATAGCTTAGTGACCAGCTGTAGTAGTTGATATAATTGTTTTTCTAGTTAAAAATATCTTTAAATATATTTTTTCTTTCAGAAATTTTTTTTTTTTCAGCACACTATGTGTGAAGGTTTGAAAATGACTTTTTCCTTTAAAACCTATCTTAATGGATTTTTCTAAGAATTGGTATTAGAGTAAAACCCTGGTAAAACCATTTTATAAAGATAGATTAGTGACCAGCTGTATTAGTTGATAAAATTGTTTTTCTAGTTAAAAATATCTCAATATATTTTTTCTTTCAGAAAAATATTTTTTTTTCAGCACACTAGGTGCGAATATATGAAAATGACTTGTTCCTTTAAAACCTATCTTAATGTATTTTTCTCACAATTAGTATTAGAGTAAAACCATGGGAAAACCATTTTATAAAGATAGCTTAGTCACCAGCTGTATTAGTTGATAGAATTGTTTTTCTAGTTAAAAATATCTTTCAATATATTTTTTTCTTTCAGAAATTTTTTTTTTTTTCAGCACACTAGGTGCGAAGTTTTGAAAATGAATTTTTCCATTAAAAAATATCAATGGATATTTATAACTATTGGTATTAGAGTAAAAACATGTTAAAACAATTTTATATATATAGCTTAGTGACCAGCTTTATTAGTTTATAGAATTTTTTTTCTAGTTAAAAATATCTTTCAATATATTTTTTCTTTCAGAAAAATATTTTTTTTTCCGAAAAATAGGTGCGAATGTTTGAAAATGACTTGTTCCATTGACACCTATCTTAATGGATTTTTCTAAGAATTAGATTCTTAGACTAAGAATTCTTAGACTAGTTTATTATTCTTATTTCTTATTTCTAAGAATTAAATTCTTAGACTCGTATAGATTTTGCAGCTATGCAATGCAATGCAGAAAAAAGTGAACATTTAGGATTTTGTTGACAAGTAACTTCTTATCACTATGGATTTTCGTCTGTAGTTTGAAAGGAACTATTTGATCAAGATGCCCTTTACGGTTCTTTTCTTAAAGGGGAGGAGGAAATCGTGCCAGTAGAATTTCAGGGGACTTATGTTTGACAAAAGACTTTTTTTCTGTTCAGAAAAATGCCATATTTTCTCGGAATATTTAAGATTACGCTGTCTTTGCATAACTTTGTTCTTCTGAAGGAAGAGGGGGAAGTCCAATGCCTTCCCCTTTGGACACGCTTGTATTGGGCGAACATACTTCATTGTCTCAGTTCTTAGTTTGTTAAAAAGCCGCAAAATTGCACTTTCGTATTTGATATCCTAAAAATTATAATTTGTAGGTTCATTTGGGGAATTATTCATAACTTGTAGCTAAAACTAGTGATTTGAACCCAGAGCTAGAGATACATACACTCTACAGAACCCGTGCGTGCTAGAATGCATGAAAGGTTTTCAGATCTAAATCCCTTTGGAAAGTCGTTGTGTAGAGATTCATAGTGGTAAATTGGAATACTAATTCTTAGAAAAATCCATTAAGATAGGTGTTAAAGGAACAAGTCATTTTCAAACATTCGCACCTAGTGTGCTGAAAAAAATATATTTTTCTGAAAGATTTAACTATAAAAACAATTTTATCAACTACTCCAGCTGGTCACTAAGCTATATTTATAAAATGTTTTGACCATGGTTTTACTCTAATACCAATAGTGAGAAATATCCATTAAGAGATTTTTTAAATTAACAATTCAACCTTCGAACATTGTTTCCTGAAAAAAAAATTTTCTTTTGAAAGAAAAAATATATTTAAAGATATTTTTAACTAGAACAACAATTGTATAAACTAATTCAGCTGGTGACTAAGCCATCTTTATAAAATGGTTTTACCATGGTTTTACTCTAATACTAATAGTTAGAAATATCCATTAAGAGAGGTGTTAAAGGAACAAGTCATTTTCAAACATTCGCACCTAGTGTGCTGAAAAAAAAATATTTTTCTGAAAGAAAAAATATATTGAAAGATATTTTTAACTAGAAAAACAATTCTATTAACTAATACAGCTGGTCACTAAGCTATCTTTATAAAATGGTTTTACCATGGTTTTACTCTAATACTAATTCTTAGAAAATCCATTAAGATAGGTGTTAAAGGAACAAGTCATTTTCAAACATTCGCACCTAGTGTGCGGAAAAAAATATATTTTTCTGAAAGAAAAAATATATTGAAAGATATTTTTAACTAGAAAAACAATTTTATCAACTAATACAGCTGGTCAATAAGCTATCTTTATAAAATGTTTTTACTATGGTTTTACTCTCAGCCTAAGACAGAAAAATATACATTGAGATGTTTTAAATTAAAACTTCATTTCCAAACCGTATCAAATAGTTTGCTGAAAAAAAAATATTTTTCTTGAATAAAAAATATATTGAAAGAAAATTATAAATATAAAAAAAATTCTATAAAATAATACAGATGGGCACTAAGATATATTTATAAAATGTTTTTAATATTGAAGTAAACTAATACCAATACATAGAAAATTAAATTGAGATGATTTAAAGTAAAAAGTAATTTTCAAACCGTAGCACATTTTTTGCTGAAAAAAAAATTTTCTTCTTAAATAAAAATTATATTGAGATAATATTAAATATAAAAAAAAAACTAAAAAAAAATCAATCTTGTCACTATGCTATATTTATAAAATTGTTTTACCATGGTTTTAATCTAATACCAATACTTAGAAAAATCCATTAAGATAGGTGTTAAAGGAAAAAGTCATTTTCAAACATTCAAACCTAGTGTGCTGAAAAAAAATAATTTTCTGAAAGAAAAAATATATTTAAAGATATTTTTAACTAGAAAAACAATTCTATCAACTAATACAGCTGGTCAATAAGCTATCTTTATAAAATGGTTTTACTAGGGTTTTACTCTAATAACAATTCTTAGAAAAATCAATTAAGATAGGTGTTAAAGTAACAAGTCATTTTCAAACAGTCGCACCTAGTGTGCGGATATAAATATATTTTTTTGAAAGAAAAAATATATTGAAAGATATTTTTAACTAGAACAACAATTTTATCAACTAATACAGCTGGTGACTAATACATATTTATAAAATGTTTTTACCAGTGTTTTAATACAATCACAATAGTGAGAAATTTACGTTGAGTTGTTATAAAGGAAAAAGAAATTTCCAAACCGTATCAACTTGATTGCTGAAAAAAAAAATTATTTTATTAAATAAAAAAAATATTGAGATATTAATAACTATAAATAAAATTTTATAAACTAAACAAGATTGTCACTATGCACTATTTATAAAATGTTTTTACCATGGTTTTAATATAATACCAATAGTTAGAAAAATCCATTGAGATGTGTTAAAGGAAAAAGTCATTTTCAAACATTCGCACCTAGTGTGCTGAAAAAATATATTTTTCTGAAAGAAAAAATATATTGAAAGATATTATTAACTAGAAAAACAATTCTATTAACTAATACAGCTGGTCACTAAGCTATCTTTATAAAATGGTTTTACCATGGTTTTACTCTAATACTAATTCTTAGAAAATACATTAAGATAGGTGTTAAAGGAACAAGTCATTTTCAAACATTCGCACCTAGTGTGCTGAAAAAAATATTTTTCTGAAAGAAAAAATATATTGAAAGATATTTTTAACTAGAAAAACAATTTTATCAACTAATACAGCTGGTCACTAAGCTATCTTTATAAAATGGTTTTACCATGGTTTTACTCTAATACTAATTCTTAGAAAAATCCATTAAGATATGTGTTAAAGGAACAAGTCAACATTCGCACCTAGTGTGCTGAAAAAAAAAATATTTTTCTGAAAGAAAAAATATATTGAAAGATATTTTTAAATAGAAAAACAATTTTATCAACTAATACAGCTGGTGACTAAGATATATTTATAAAATGGTTTTACTATTGTTTTAATCTAATACCAATACTTATAAAAATAAATTAAGAGATGTTTTAAAGGAACAAGTCATTTTAAAACATTCGAACATAGTGTGCTGAAAAAAAATATTTTTATGAAAGAAAAAATATATTGAAAGATATTTTTAACTAGAAAAACAATTTTATCAACTAAAACAGCTGGTGACTAAGCTATATTTATAAAATGGTTTTACCATGGTTTTACTCTAATACTAATACTTAGAAATATCCATTAAGATATGTGTTAAAGGAACAAGTCATTTTCAAACATTCACACCTAGTGTGCTGGACAAAAAAATATTTTTCTGAAAGAATAAATATATTTAAATATAGTTTTAACTAGAAAAAAAATTCTATCAAATACTAAAGCTGGTCACTGAGACCTATTTATAAAATTTTTTTAAAATGGTTTTTATCTTATAACAATACTTAGACATATCCATTAAGTGATTTGTTAAAGGACAAAGTCATTTTAAAACATTCGCACCTAGTGTGCTGAACAAAAAAATATTTTTCTGAAAGAAAAAATATATTGAAAGATATTTTTAACTAGAAAAAAAATTCTATCAACTAATTCAGCTGGTGACTAAGCTATATTTATAAAATGGTTTTACCATGGTTTTACTCTAATACTAATTGTTAGAAAAATCCATTAAGATAGGTGTTAAAGGAACAAGTCATTTTCGAAGATTCGCACCTAGTGTGCTGAAAAAAAAATATTTTTCTGAAAGAAAAAATATATTGAAAGATATTTTTAACTAGAAAAACAATTTTATCAAATAATACAGCTGGTGACTAAGCCATATTTATAAACTGGTTTTACCATGGTTTTACTCTAATACCAATACTTAAAAAAATCCGTTGATATGTGTTAAAGGAAAAAGTCATTTTCATATCTTCACACCTAGTGTGCTGAAAAAAAAATATTTTCTGGAAGAAAAAATAGATTGAAAGATATTTTTAACTAGAAAAACAATTTTATCAACTAATACAGCTGGTGAATAAGCTATCTTTATAAAATGGTTTTACCATGGTTTTACTCTAATACAAATTCTTAGAAAATTTCATTAAGATAGGTGTTAAAGGAACAAGTAATTTTAAAAAATTCTCACATATTGTGCTTAAAAAAAAAAATTCTTCTGAAAGAAAAAATATATTGAGATATTTTTAAATAGAAAAACAATACTATCTACTAATAAAGATGGTGACTAAGCTATATTTATAAAATGGTTTTACCATAGATTTACTCTAATACTAATTCTTAGAAAAATCCAATAAGATAGGTGTTAAAGGAACAAGTCAACATTCGCACCTAGTGTGCTGAAAAAAAAATATTTTTTTGAAAGAAAAAATATATTGAAAGATATTTTTAACTAGAAAAACAATTGTATCAACTAATACAGCTGGTGACTGAGCTATATTTATAAAATGGTTTTACCATGGTTTTACTATTAGAATAATAGATAGAAAATACATTGAGATTTTTTAAATTAAAAAGTCAATTTAATATCGTCTCAAAGATTTTCCTGAAAAAAAAATATTTTTCTTGAAGAAAAAATTGATTGAGAGAAATAAATATATAGAACTAAAAGTATATTAAATAATACAGTGTGTCAATCATATCTCTTTCTAAAATGGGTTTATCATGGGTTTACTCTAATACTAATTATTAGAAAATTTCATTAAGATAGGTGTTAAAGGAACAAGTCATTTTCAAACATTCGCACCTAGTGTGCTGAAAAAAAAATATTTTTCTGAAAGAAAAAATATATTGAAAGATATTTTTAACTAGAAAAACAATTTTATTAACTAATACAGCTGGTGACTAAGCTATCTTTATAAAATGGTTTTACAATGGTTTTACTCTAATACTAATTCTTAGAAAAATCCATTAAGATAGGTTTTAAAGGAACAAGTCATTTTCATATCTTCGCACCTAGTGTGCTTAAAAAAAATACTCTTCTTGAAGAAAAAATAGATTGAGAGATATTATTAACTAAAAAAACAATTCTATTAACTAATACAGTTGGTGAATAAGATATCTTTATAAAATCGTATTACAATAGTTTTACTCTAATACCAATAAATATAAAAATTAATTGAGATGTTTTAAAGGAACAAGTCATTTTCAAAACTTCGTACCTAGTGTGCGGAAAAAAATAAATTTTTATGAAAGAAAAAATATATTTTAAGATATTAATATATATAAAAACAATTTTATAAAATACGAAAGCTTGTCAATAATAGATATTTAAATACATTAATGCCCATGTAATTTAAATACGCATTTGTCATAGAAAATTCATTGGGTTGATATACAGTAAAAAGAAAACCGTAGAAACTTGATTCCTGAAAAAAAAAATATCTTCTGAAATAAAATTACTATTGTGATATATTATTAACTATAAAAACACTTCTATCAACTAATACAGCTGGTCACTAAGCTATCTTTATAAATTGGTTTTACCATGTTTTTACTCTAATACTAATTATTATAAAAATACATTAAGATAGGTGTTAAAGTAACAAGTCATTTTCAAACATTCTAACCTAGTGTGCTGAAAAAAAAAATATTTTTATGGAAGAAAAAATATATTGAAAGATATTATTAACTAGAAAAAAAATTCTATCAAATAATACAGCTGGTCAATAAGCTATCTTTATAAAATGGTTTTACAATGGTTTTACTCTAATACTAATTATTAGAAAATTCCATTAAGATATGTGTTAAAGGAACGAGTCATTTTCAAACATTCGCACCTAGTGTGCTGAAAAAAATATTTTTCTGAAAGAAAAAATATATTGAAAGATATTTTTAACTAGAAAAACAATTCTATCAACTAATACAGCTGGTCACTAAGCCATCTTTATAAAATGGTTTTACCAGGGTTTTACTCTAATACCAATTCTGAGAAAAATCCATTAAGATAGGTGTTAAAGGAACAAGTCATTTTCAAACATTCGCACCTAGTGTGCTGAAAAAAAAATATTCTTCTGAAAGAAAAAATATATTGAAAGATATTTTTAACTAGAAAAACAATTATATCAACTAATAAAGCTGGTGACTAAGCTATCTTTATAAAATGGTTTTACCATGGTTTTACTCTAATACTAATACTTATAAAATTCAGTTGATATTTTTCAATTGAAAAGGTCAAAAGTCGAACATTTTTTTCTGAAAAAAAAATATTTTTCTTAAAGAAAAAATATATTTAAAGATAATTATATAAATAAAATAAAAAATATCAAAATAACAATATTTTCACTGTTACCTAGTTATCAATTTTTTTTACCATATTTTTACTCTAATACTAAGAGTTAAAAAAATATATTGGTAGGTTTTAAATGACAAAGTCATTTTCAAACCTACGAACATTGTGTGCTGAAAAAAAAAATATTTTTATGTAATAAAAAAAATATTTAAATATATTTTTAAATATAAAAACTCTCTATTAACTAATACAGCTGGTCACTAAGCTATCTTTATAAAATGGTTTTACCATGGTTTTACTCTAATACTAATTCTTAGAAAAATCCATTGATAGGTGTTAAAGGAACAAGTCATTTTCAAACATTCGCACCTAGTGTGCTGAAAAAAAAATAATTTTCTGAAAGAAAAAATATATTGAAAGATATTTTTAACTAGAAAAACAATTCTATTAAATAATACATATGGTGACTAAGCTATATTTATAAAATGTTTTTCCCAGGTTTTTAATCTAATACTAATAATAATAAAAATCCTTTGAGATGTTTTAAAGTAAAAAGTCATTTTCATATCTTCGAACCTAGTTTCCTGAAAAAAAAATAATCTTATTAAATAAAAAATATATTGAAAGATATTATTAACTAGAAAAACAATTCTATTAACTAATACATTTGGTCACTAAGCTATCTTTATAAAATGTTTTTACCATGGTTTTACTCTAATACTAATTCTTAGAAAAATACATTAAGATAGGTGTTAAAGGAACAAGTCATTTTCAAACATTCGAACCTAGTGTGCTGAAAAAAAAATACTTTTCTGGAAGAAAAAATATATTTAGAGATATTTTTAACTATAAAAACAATTCTATCAAATAATACAGCTGGTCACTAAGCTATCTTTATAAAATGGTTTTACCATGGTTATACTCTAATACTAATTATTAGAAAATTTCATTAAGATAGGTTTTAAAGGAACAAGTCATTTTCAAACATTCGCACCTAGTGTGCTGAAAAAATTTATTTTTCTGAAATAAAAAATATATTGAAAGATATTTTTAACTAAAAAAACAATTCTATTAACTAATACAGCTGGTCAATAAGCTATATTTATAAAATGGTTTTACCATTGTTTTACTCTAATACTAATTCTTAGAAAATTCCATTTAGAAATGTGTTAAAGGAACAGGTCATTTCCAAACATTCGCACCTAGTGTGCTGAAAAAAAAAATACTTTTATGAAATAAAAAATATATTGAAATATATTTTTAAATAGAAAAAAAATTCTATCAAATAATACATCTGGTGACTAAGCTATCTTTATAAAATGGTTTTACCATGGTTTTACTCTAATACTAATTCTTAAAAAAATCCATTAAGATACGTGTTAAAGGAACAAGTAATTTTAATATCTTCGTACCTAGTGTCCTGAAAAAAAAATATTTTTCTGGAATAAAAAATAGATTGAGAGATATTATTAACTAAAAAAAAAATTCTATCAACTAATACAGCTGGTCAATAAGCTATCTGTATAAAATGGTTTTACCATGGTTTTACTCTAATACTAATTATTAGAAAAATCCATTGATATGTTTTAAAGTAACAAGTCATTTTCAAACATTCGCACCTAGTGTGCTGAAAAAAAAAAATTTCTGAAAGAAAAAATATATTGAGATATTTTTAACAAGAAAAACAATTCTATTAACTAATACAGCTGGTCACTAAGCTATCTTTATAAAATGGTTTTACC
This sequence comes from Artemia sp. Qi Xiang Cuo, assembly GCF_049724085.1. NCBI lineage: Eukaryota > Metazoa > Arthropoda > Branchiopoda > Anostraca > Artemiidae > Artemia > Artemia sp. Qi Xiang Cuo. Next base: position 5,098,716 of record NC_142798.1, on the reverse strand, counting down.
ATGGTTTTACTCTAATACTAATTCTTATAAAAATCCATTAAGATAGGTGTTAAAGGAACAAGTCATTTTCAAACATTCACACCTAGTGTGCTGAAAAAAAAATACTTTTCTGAAAGAAAAAATATATTGAAAGATATTTTTAACTAGAAAAACAATTCTATCAACTAATACAGCTGGTGACTAAGCTATCTTTATAAAATGGTTTTACCATGGTTTTACTCTAATACTAATTCTTAGAAAAATCCGTTAAGATAGGTGTTAAAGGAACAAGTCATTTTCAAACATTCGAACCTAGTGTGCTGAAAAAAAAATATTTTTCTGAAAGAAAAAATATATTGAAAGATATTTTTAACTAGAAAAACAATTATATCAACTAATACAGCTGGTGACTAAGCTATCTTTATAAAATGGTTTTACCATGGTTTTAATCTAATACTAATTCTTAGAAAAATCCATTAAGATAGGTGTTAAAGGAACAAGTCATTTTCAAACATTCGCACCTAGTGTGCTGAAAAAAAATATTTTTCTGAAAGAAAAAATATATTGAAGGATATTTTTAGCTAGAAAAAAATTCTATTAACTAATACAGCTGGTGACTAAGCTATCTTTATAAAATGGTTTTACTCTAATACTAATTCTTAGAAAAATCCATTAAGATAGGTGTTAAAGGAACAAGTCATTTTCAAACATTCGCACCTAGTGTGCTGAAAAAAAATATTTTTCTGAAAGAAAAAATATATTGAAGGATATTTTTAACTAGAAAAAAAAATTCTGTCAACTAATACAGCTGGTGACTAAGCTATCTTTATAAAATGGTTTTACCATGGTTTTACTCTAATACTAATTCTTAGAAAAATCCATTAAGATAGGTGTCAAAGGAACAAGTCATTTTCAAACATTCGCACCTAGTGTGCTGAAAAAAAATACTTTTCTGAAAGAAAAAATATATTGAAGGATATTTTTAGCTAGAAAAAAATTCTATTAACTAATACAGCTGGTGACTAAGCTATCTTTATAAAATGGTTTTACTCTAATACTAATTCTTAGAAAAATCCATTAAGATAGGTGTTAAAGGAACAAGTCATTTTCAAACATTCGCACCTAGTGTGCTGAAAAAAAAAATTTATGAAAGAAAAAATATATTGAAGGATATTTTTAACTAGAAAAACATTCTATTAACTAATACAGCTGGTGACTAAGCTATCTTTATAAAATGGTTTTATCATGGTTTTACTCTAATACTAATTCTTAGAAAAATCCATTAAGATAGGTGTTAAAGGAACAAGTCATTTTGAAACATTCGCACCTAGTGTGCTGAAAAAAAATACTTTTCTGAAAGAAAAAATATATTGAAGGATATTTTTAACTAGAAAAAAAATTCTATCAACTAATACAGCTGGTGACTAAGCTATCTTTATAAAATGGTTTTACCATGGTTTTACTCTAATACTAATTCTTAGAAAAATCCATTAAGATAGGTGTTAAAGGAACAAGTCATTTTCAAACATTCGCACCTAGTGTGCTGAAAAAAAATATTTTTCTGAAAGAAAAAATATACTGAAGGATATTTTTAACTAGAAAAAAAAATCTATTAACTAATACAGCTGGTGACTAAGCTAGTGTGCTGAAAAAAAATATTTTTTTGAAAGAAAAAATATATTGAAGGATATTTTTAACTAGAAAAAAAATTCTATTAACTAATACAGCTGGTGACTAAGCTATCTTTATAAAATGGTTTTACCATGGTTTTACTCTAATACTAATTCTTAGAAAAATCCATTAAGATAGTGTTAAAGGAACAAGTCATTTTCAAACATTCGCACCTAGTGTGCTGAAAAAAAATATTTTTCTGAAAGAAAAAATATATTGAAAGATATTTTTAACTATAAAAAAAATTCTATTAACTAATACAGCTGGTGACTAAGCTATCTTTATAAAATGGTTTTACCATGGTTTTACTCTAATACTAATTCTTAGAAAAATCCATTAAGATAGGTGTTAAAGGAACGAGTCATTTTCAAACATTCGCACCTAGTGTGCTGAAAAAAAATATTTTTCTGAAAGAAAAAATATACTGAAGGATATTTTTAACTAGAAAACAATTCTATCAACTAATACAGCTGGTCACTGAGCTATCTTTATAAAATGGTTTTACCATGGTTTTACTCTAATACTAATTCTTAGAAAAATCCATTAAGATAGGTGTTAAAGTAACGAGTCATTTTCAAAAATTAGAACCTAGTGTGCTGAAATAAATATATTTCTGAAAGAAAAAATATATTGAAGGATATTTTTAACTAGAAAAAAAATTCTATTAACTAATACAGCTGGTCACTAAGCTATCTTTATAAAATGGTTTTACCATGGTTTTACTCTAATACTAATTCTTAGAAAAATCCGTTAATAGAGGTTTTAAAGGAACAAGTCATTTTCAAACATTCGCACCTAGTGTGCTGAAAAAAAAATATTTTTCTGAAAGAAAAAATATATTGAAATATATTTTTAACTAAAAAAACAATTCTATTAACTAATACAGCTGGTGACTAAGCTATCTTTATAAAATGGTTTTCCCATGGTTTTACTAGCAGCATAAGAAATAGAAAATACGTTGATAGGTTTTAAAGGACCAAGTCAACCAACAAAAATTTTTTGCTGAAAAAAAAATATTTTTCTGGAAGAAAAAATAGATTGAAAGATATTATTAAATAGAACATAAATTTTATTATAAAAAAACTAGGTGCAATATTAAATATTTTTACACTTTTTTTCAACGGGTTTTACTCTACTACCAAAAGATAAAAAAATCCGTTGAGATGTTTTAAAGGAACGAGTCATTTTCGTACCTTAAAACCTAGAGTCCTGAACAAATTAACTTTTCTGAAAGAAAAAATATACTGAAGTATATTTTTAACTAGAAAAAAATTCTATTAACTAATACAGCTGGTGAATAAGCTATCTTTATAAAATGGTTTTACTCTAATACTAATTCTTAGAAAAATCCATTAAGATAGGTGTTAAAGGAACAAGTCATTTTGAAACATTCGCACCTAGTGTACTGAAAAAAAATATTTTTCTGAAAGAAAAAATATATTGAAGGATATTTTTAACTAGAAAAAAAAATTCTGTCAACTAATACAGCTGGTGACTAAGCTATCTTTATAAAATGGTTTTACCATGGTTTTACTCTAATACTAATTCTTAGAAAAATCCATTAAGATAGGTGTCAAAGGAACAAGTCATTTTCAAACATTCGCACCTAGTGTGCTGAAAAAAAATACTTTTCTGAAAGAAAAAATATATTGAAGGATATTTTTAGCTAGAAAAAAATTCTATTAACTAATACAGCTGGTGACTAAGCTATCTTTATAAAATGGTTTTACTCTAATACTAATTCTTAGAAAAATCCATTAAGATAGGTGTTAAAGGAACAAGTCATTTTCAAACATTCGCACCTAGTGTGCTGAAAAAAAAAATTTCTGAAAGAAAAAATATATTGAAGGATATTTTTAACTAGAAAAACATTCTATTAACTAATACAGCTGGTGACTAAGCTATCTTTATAAAATGGTTTTATCATGGTTTTACTCTAATACTAATTCTTAGAAAAATCCATTAAGATAGGTGTTAAAGGAACAAGTCATTTTGAAACATTCGCACCTAGTGTGCTGAAAAAAAATACTTTTCTGAAAGAAAAAATATATTGAAGGATATTTTTAACTAGAAAAAAAATTCTATCAACTAATACAGCTGGTGACTAAGCTATCTTTATAAAATGGTTTTACCATGGTTTTACTCTAATACTAATTCTTAGAAAAATCCATTAAGATAGGTGTTAAAGGAACAAGTCATTTTCAAACATTCGCACCTAGTGTGCTGAAAAAAAATATTTTTCTGAAAGAAAAAATATACTGAAGGATATTTTTAACTAGAAAAAAAAATCTATTAACTAATACAGCTGGTGACTAAGCTAGTGTGCTGAAAAAAAATAATTATCTGAAATAAAAAATATATTGAAAGATATTTTTAACTAGAAAAAAAATTCTATTAACTAATACAGCTGGTGACTAAGCTATCTTTATAAAATGGTTTTACCATGGTTTTACTCTAATACTAATTCTTAGAAAAATCCATTAAGATAGGTGTTAAAGGAACAAGTCATTTTCAAACATTCGCACCTAGTGTGCTGAAAAAAAATAATTTTTTGAAATAAAAAATATATTGAAAGATATTTTTAACTATAAAAAAAATTCTATTAACTAATACAGCTGGTGACTAAGCTATCTTTATAAAATGGTTTTACCATGGTTTTACTCTAATACTAATTCTTAGAAAAATCCATTAAGATAGGTGTTAAAGGAACGAGTCATTTTCAAACATTCGCACCTAGTGTGCTGAAAAAAAATATTTTTCTGTAAGAAAAAATATACTGAAAGATATTTTTAACTAGAAAAAAAATTCTATTAACTAATACAGCTGGTCACTAAGCTATCTTTATAAAATGGTTTTACCATGGTTTTACTCTAATACTAATTCTTAGAAAAATCCATTAAGATAGGTGTTAAAGGAACTAGTCATTTTCAAACATTCGCACCTAGTGTGCTGAAAAAAAATATTTTTCTGAAAGAAAAAATATACTGAAGGATATTTTTAACTAGAAAAAAAAATCTATTAACTAATACAGCTGGTGACTAAGCTATCTTTATAAAATGGTTTTACCATGGTTTTACTCTAATACTAATTCTTAGAAAAATCCATTAAGATAGGTGTTAAAGGAATAAGTTATTTTCAAACATTCGCACCTAGTGTGCTGAAAAAAAATATTTTTCTGAAAGAAAAAATATATTGCAAGATATTTTTAACTAGAAAAAAATTCTATTAACTAATACAGCTGGTGACTAAGCTATTTTTATAAAATGGTTTTCAAGTGGATAATAGCGAGTATGGGTTGAAGGACCAAAACCTGGCACAAAGCCAGCCCGAGGTAAGCGAAGCCCAAGGAAGAGAAGTACACAACTAAATATAACCCATTGTTGCAACCTCCACTATTGTATAGAAGGATAACGGTTTGGACACCCCCCCCCCCCAGTAAAAATTTCCTTTGTTTCCAAGTACAATAGTGGCTTCCTAAAAAGACCTACTACACTGTTTTAATTAATATACGTAAGAATCTGATTTTGATTCTGATTAATGAATTATTTTTAGCTGGTCAATCATAGATGGTTTTTAATTTATACGTTATGTAGCTTAGATTATGGAATGGCAATGTGACACCGTGTCCACTAGACGTGGACAAAAAGACGTGGACGATTACTTATAGCGAGCCAGAAAGACAAAAAAAAAATCATTAAGAGGGCACTTTCAAAAAAAAAAAGCTCCTCCCTAATCAACTCCATTCTTCAATACATTAAAAGGAGCATATTTAAGGGTGGTACCTATCAGAAAAATGGCAGAGGGGTATGAGTGTCATTGATTTCCTTGATACGTAGCAAATCAAAGTTTAGCAAAGCCTCAAAGTTTAGCAAATAGGCTATATTTCAAGAAAATCTTTCTTCAGACCAAGTTTTGAATGTTGACAATTTAAATAGGCAGTTAGGTTACATCATATTAGTTTATTTTCCCCTATTTATTGTTCCAGATATTTTTTTGTGTGTCATGCTCGGAAAGTCAAGATTATAACAAACTAACTAAGCTTAGTCTCTTTGAGGATAAACTAGCCTCATGTTTTTTTGTATTATACTATTAGCTAATTTCCACTAGATGATCACTTGGTAATCTGTTTTTCATTACTGATGCAGAACAAAGCCTAGTTAAATGCCAAGGGTCAAAATCTGGAAAGATCGAATCACAATCCCCAAAAAAACATGTTCATACATATTTTATTTCACGAAAAATCTGAATGGGCGCATTCTTTTTAGCTTAGAAAATTGTGCGAGGTCAATGAAACTTAGAAGAATAGACAAACAGACCTAACCATCATTAGGGAAGCTTTTTTTAAAAGTTAATGCTGGAATCGATTCATCTTCACCAAATTCTTAGGACCTGACAATTAGGGAAGAGGCGAAGACGGTAGCTTGAAAATAAAACTCAATTTGGGCAGTAGGTCCGTTCCTGATAGTTTTCTTTACTCAGCCCAACAACATTCCACGGCAACAAAGACTCTTTTCTGTTTATACCATTCTTCATTGTTCTTCACGTGTCTAGGAAGGGGAATCTGATTTCCCCTGGCTTTGCAAGCGTGGAACATTTTTACCTTCTGAAAAGGAAGGTCTCTAGTCTCTAATTCACATTATTTTCTTTATCTCTTCATTCCGGTAAGTGAAAAAGAAGCAAGCAGCATGTGGGAAGCTATTTTCGAAGTTAATGCTGGAATCGACCCATATTCAACAATTTCTTAAGGCCTGGCTAATAGGGAAGAGGTGAAAGAAGGCAACTTGAAAATAAACCCAGTTTGGGCTGCAGATCTATTCCTGACAGTTTTCTATACCTAGCTTGGCAACATTCCAAGGCCATGAAAAGACTCTCTACTGCTTATACTATTCTTTATTGTTCTAACTGCACAATTCTTTGTTCTTCACTTTCATTTTGACATGTTCTGATTTTCATTGTCGCTTGTAATTCTCGCGGCCGCTTATCTTCTAGCAGCGTAATTCTTGGTCCTCTCCGTTGCATATCTTCTAACCACATATTTCTTTGTTTTTCCTTTTCAGTTTTGATTCGTTCTGACCCTCTTTGTCGTATGTCTTGTTACCGCTTTTTTTTTTTTTTTTTTTTTTTTTTTTTTTTTGTTCTTCGATTTCGTTTTGACTCGTTGTAATTGTCATTTTCGCAAGTATTCTAACCACACATTTCTTTGCTCTTCATTTTCGTTTATCATTACTTCAGACATCTTTTCAATGCCCTTTACCTTAGCTGCTCGGATTGGTCTTGTCACATTTGATACTCTAGGTTACTAATTTTTACCCGTGAATTAACATGACTAAGGTCGTCCTCTTGTTTCATTTGATTGTCCATTTTGTTCATTTTAAGCAATTGTTTATTTACGTTTTTGTCCTCTAGGTATTATGAAACTGCTTAAAACGCCTTCTTTATTCTTTACTGTCAGTCTTGATTTGTTCTGATCCTGGTCATTGCATGTCTTGTAACCGCATATTTCTTTGAAATTCACTTTCGTTTTTGACTCGTTGCAATTGTCGTTTTCGTAAGTATTCCAACCACATATTTCTTTGTTCAATTTCGTTTATCATTACTTCAAATATTTTTTCAATGCCCTTTGTCTTAGCTGCTCCAATTGGTTTTGTCACATTTGACGGTCTAGGTTGTTCATTTTCACGTATTGTGAATTTACATTTCTCAGGTCGTCCTCTTGATCTTGTCTCATTTGATGGTCTCCTTTTGAGCAACTGTTAATTTATGTTTTTGTCCTCTAGGTATTATGAAACATCTGAAACTACCTTTAATAAATAGACTCATCACACTTGGCATTTTATAATTAGCTATGTTTCTTGTGTAATTTTGGATTCGCCATAGATACTAGAACGATACAACGACTCCTGAAGCGAAAAACTACGTATTTATGCTCTTGAAATGTGCTTCTAAATATGACGTTATTCATCTTAACGAATTTTCTCAAACTCTTGACCTATCTACATCATTTGTTTCAGACCAGAAAATCTCAAGATGCCAATTTTCCAAAAAAAAAAAAAAAAAAAAAAAAAAAATAAGGAGCCATTTTCGATAAACATGGCTTGAATGTGAAGCCAATATTGGTGAGTTATTTTCGATTCATGAATTTTCCCTTAGGGGCAGAAAGCTAACCACAAATACTGCAGAAGTGTAAACTCACACGCACATAGTTTGTCCCTGATCTACGAATTTTAGTCAGAAACAAGCAAAGCGTTTTTAATTGCAAGCCCCATCTTCAAAACTTTTGAATCACACCTTGTATATCGTGTATTCCTAGTTTTTGATATTTAAACCTTATTTTGAGAGTTTTCGCACCTCTAGAGGGCGCAATTTTACATTTAATGTTTTTATTTTGAGTAGCGAAGATCAAATATCAGCCTAAGAATTATAAAATCGAACATCTTTATCGAGTCAGAAACATGCAAAGCGTTTCAATTGCAAGCCCAGTCTTTAAAACTTCTCAATAACACCTTGTATACCGTATATTCCTAGTTTTGAGATTTAAACCTTATTTTGAGGGTTTTCGTACCTCTAGAGGGCGCAATTGTACATTTAGGATTTTATTTTAAATAGACAAGATCAAATATCAGCCTAAGAATTGTAAAATCGAACATCTTGATAGAGTCAGAAACATGCAAAACGTTTTCAATTGCAAGCCCAGTCTTTAGAACTTTTCAATCCCATTTTGTATACCGTATATTCCTAATTTTGAGATTTAAATCTTATTTGAGGTTTTTCGCACCTCTAGGGGGCACAATTTTACATTTAAGACTTTTATTTTAAATGGCGAAGATCGAATATCAGCCTAAGAATTGTAAAATCAAACATCTTGATTGAGTCAGAAACATGCAAAGTGTCTGCTATGCAAACATAACGATTCTTTTGTGATCTCGTTTGAGACAGCGTAAAGTGTTCGATAACCAAATATTTGTTTAATCGTGATATTTATAGTTGACGCTCTATTTTTATAGTTCAAATTAAGACAACTTCTTTAAAAAATCTTAAATATTTAGGCATTATTATAAGTAAATTGATGTTTACTTTGTCTAGACATTTAGGTTCTCTCTTTTGATCACTGTAACTTCATTCAGTCTTCTTATCGAATCCTATTATTACGTAGTGTGTTTTTTTTATAAATAATAAATATTTTAGTTTGATTTGTGTTTGATTTTTAAATGCAAGCCACAATTCAGACAAAAAAAAAACTAAGAAATATGTTTATGGCCTATAAATAGTCAAGTATCCTGAAAGTGCGTGGCTTGAGTGAAGATAGGAAATTGAAAATACCTTCCTAAGGCCTAATTTAGGCTGTTGATCTATTTTTGAAAGTTCCATATACAACTCAACGAAATTCAGGAGTTTTAAAAATCATACTCCAATCACGTACAATTTGTAAAATCTTTTTTCTCTTTGATTTATACCGGTAAAACCGTAAAATAAATGTATCGTAAATAAATGAGATGAAAATAAATAAATAAATAAGAAAAGACATTTTTCGTCATTCATGCCTGTACATTCACAGTGGGGGCAAGGGGAGGGGGGGGGTGTTTCATGACTGGTGCACCATGGACGCACCATTGGGATCTCCTGTTCACCATTTATGGCTGAGTGACACCACACTACCGGGTAATACAAATCACTTTCTTGACACTTTCTTTGGTGTATTAAAGAAAACGTTGAAGCCCGGTGAAAAAAACTTTAAGAAATCAGCTCAGTTATCACTTCACTTCCAAAAATAGCAAGTACTATGTCAGGTTCGTACTCGGGAACTATTTTCCAGGGAAGGGGCAATAATAAAAAAAAAATCTTTATTTTTAAATTCAAATTAGAAGTGCCCAAAATTCGGGACAATTTAGGCTTTCAGGAAGGGGTTGGCTACGAGGTTCTCCCCCCCATCTCCTTGCGTCCGTCCCTGTATTATATATACTCTATGTTTGTCGTTTATGTTGTTTGACTGTAAACAATTTTGATTGTCATTTGATGACATGTGCTGATGACAGATATTTCTCAAAATTTAAGCAATCGAGAAATCTGTTTGTTTTTGTTGATTTTTTTTTCGGTTGATAAAAGAGAAGAATAAACAAAATATTCATCTTTGTGATTTCACAATATAGTAAAAAATTAACTCATAAACTTCACTTTGTTATTAAATGGATCTTTTTTTTTTATTATTTTTTTTTCCAGTGATGGTATAATAAATAATTCTTATTTTCTTTCTCGTTCTTAAGATTACTCTGTTCAGTATGAGAAGGCTTCGAAAAATATCTGAATATTGTTTTTTTGTCAATATTTTTCATTGGAAATACATAATGTTATTTCTCAAATTCGTCACACTTATTTTATTTAATTATAATGAAAATTTAGTTCAGATAGTATTTATTTAGTTTTCGCCAAATAAATGGTCAGGATGCAATACATATGTTAGGCGTATAATATAAATTGCTTTAAAAATTTATAAAATCTGTCGGAATTGAGCCCACGGCCCCCTACAAAGCAGGCCACCTTTTCAGAGGGCATTGGGTTCAATTCCCGTCAATGGCATTTCTGTATAACAAATTACTATTATTTGTTATGAAGAGCACGTGCCTAATTTATAACTGAAGAGCACAAACCCTTGAAGCATACCGTACTCATATAGTTAACACGATTAATAATGTCAATGTAACAATATAATTAATATATAATTAGTAATATTGATATAATTTAATTATTATTTCAAGGTTCGCCAACAGTTCGTCGATAGAAACTGTATTGTGTCCGGTTTGCGTGTAACTGAACCCCTTTTAAACTAAACCCATTTAACTGAAACCTCGTTCAACTAAACCCCCATTTAAATCAACTCCATTCAACTCACCTCCCATTCAACTCAGCCCCCGTGCAACTTAACCCTTTTAACTCAACCCCATTTAAATAACCCCATGCAACACGACCCCCGTCCAACTCGACCCCGACTTAAATCAAGCCCTGCTTGACTCAAACCAACCCAAAGCCTAATAATAAGTTGGAATTAGCGTTGATTAGAAGCTGATTTAACTAGTGCTTCCGTCGCTGAGCTAGTGTTGGAGAAAAAAGACACGTCCGGGTGTCAAGCTCTTTTTCAAAATTCCCAAGAAATTTTTTCGCAATTAATTTTAGGGTTGAGATGAAAATAAATAACATCTATCATTAACAACTCAGATTTGCATTTGAATGAATTTTGACTTGGTAGTTTTTCAAAACTTTTTTTTTAACTTGCAAATGGACTGGGAAGGGGAGTATTCAAGGGATGGATTTTACGCCCCAGTTTAAGGGCTTTCGATTTAAGGAGATTTGAGTGATAGTAGACTTTTTATGGTTTCAAGCCTTTAATTAAACTCCAGAGATGACACTAAAATCACAGTTTGGTGCCAAAGGGCATTTTATGATAGTGTTGTCACGACGAAACTATAAAAAACGCGTAAACGTGAATATTAGCTCTCGAATGACCTTAACTTTCAAATGTTCCAGTGTCCTACTAGTACTGAATAAATAAAAAATAAAAAAGGAGGATTATCAGCGTTTCCAGCTCTTTTTAGAAATTTTGATTAATTCATTTCCACATTAAACTTCTATTATGCCAGTTTCTGAGTTGAATAATGGTTGAGTTGTATGGGTGATGAGTTGAATGTGTGTTTAGTAAACCAGGAATTCCGTTAAAGGGGAGTTCAGTTGAACAAGGATGAGTTGCACGAGGCTCATTTAAACGGGGTTGAGTTAGATAAGGATTGATTCACACGGGGTTGAGTTGCATGGGGGTTCAGTTAAACGGGGTTGAATTACAAGAGGGTTTAGTTAAATAGGTTGAGCTGCACGCGGTTCAGTTAAACAAGGGCTGAGCTGCAAGAGAACCATTGTACCCTTATTTTTCCCCAGAAAAGACATTTCTGCTAGTATTTTACGTTCAATATGATATGGAAAACGCAATCATTGCAGAGACCAGCAAATCGAGTGAACGGGCCAGGATCAATACGGTCAGGGCAAGGATGAGGAATACCCCCAGGGAGCCTCGTGAATCAAACACTAGATGCTCTGTGATTTTCGTACAAATAAAAGAATGACAAAAGATACATAAAAGATATCCTTAGAATACCTTGTGATATGTTTCCTTTTGCCACGTTTTAACCTGGTGTGTCACATCGTTAGCCATGCCGTCTCGTATTCTTAAATGTATATCCGAGAGTCGATCTGCCTCCACTAAAACTCCTTTCCAAGCTGCCTCTGTCGTACCATACTCAGGTCCTGAAAAAGGTTACGAGATATAAAAAACCAAAGTGTTCGTGAAGAACAACGAACCAAAATCGAACTGGAATTGCCTAAAAACAACAACTAGTTAATCAGTCGCAAGGACCCAAAATTCACATGTGGAACGTGGCTACTTTCACACCAGTTGGAAACTAGGAGCTACCACTTTCTAGCATTCAGGGAATTCCGGAGATTCAAGGTATTACAGCTTCAGGTTCATCGTGTAGACTTTTGAAAATTCAAAAAATCTGTTCAATAGTTCAACGGATGCTAAGGATATCATTTACACATGAAACAAGCGAGCCACTGGTGCTTCTAAAAAATGTAAGAAGAGGGGCATTGTTCTTAAGGCTAAACAAGATAGTTGTTAAATAGAAAAAGAGAAGAAACTGCACCTTGGCGGTTTCCTTTTCGAAAAGAGGTTTTTTCATCTCGGGTACCTGTTCCTTAGACCTCGGAAGAAGGATTAGTTTTATCTTTATAATATATACTTGTAAAAAAAAGAAAAAAAGTGTGTTTAAGTATCTATATTTATAGAATTAAGGCATTACTTTTGATCATATTCGACCTTTTTTTTTTTTCAGAATCACGATCGCAATCATTTTAATCAAACAGCTGTCACAGACACATAAAAAAATGAACCAAATGGCCTTGTTTTGTTTTTACAATTACATCCTAGAAAGACATACCCACCAAAACATTGCATTTTAAATTTTTATAAACACTTGTAAAGAAAAAAGGAACAAAAGATTGCTGAATCTGTTCGTGCGGGATACAACTGGCTTCAGTTTATTTTTCGTGCGAGTATTCGCACGGGCTGGCATAGCAGGTGGTAGAAATGTAAGACGCTGAGAGCAAGAAGTGTCCGAAGCAGATCATCAATGTGATTTGAGAGCCGAGCAGTAGTCAAAACATTTTCAGCAATAATAGCTCTTAGAACTTGCTTCTGTATCCCCTCCGAATCGTCATTCAGGTAGTAAACATGAAGCTGCGGGCTCTCTTTGGGACACAAATATTCTAGGAGAGATCAAAAATATGTAAGGTAGGCTGTTTCAAGTTGATAAGTCGGGAAACCTAAGCGACACGTTGCCATCAACATCCGTAGAGCAGAATATCTCTTCTTCACCAGCTCTGGCACATGAATAGCGAACAAACAGTCAGCACTTAATGTAAATCCTAGAATACTCGCAGACGAAAGAGAAGGATAAAAAGGACGTGGCTCGGGAGAAACAAAGTTTTGGCAGGTTGAACCTCATAATTTTTTCCTTACTTTCATTGACTTGAAGACTGTTTTCCGTGCACCATATTTTAAAATTGTCAAATAACTTCGGTTCAAACTGAGTCACAGCCTGTAAAGCCTCAACAAAACTTTTGAGAAATACTGACAAATTATAAACATTTTTGAATTGATTATTAAAACCAAAAAGGACATAAAGGCTAGTTTATTGCCTTGTTTGGCACCGCACGTAATTTCTGCTCATTCTGACTCGATATAACCAGGAAAAGGGACGTACACTTTTTGATCCCTATGTCCCAAAAATCAACTACCAATAGGACAATATGGTTAAGAATCCCCATCACCTTGAGATTCTGATCCCCATCACCTGATTCTCAGTTGCAAGAAGCAACGACTTTTTAGTAGGTAACCAGAAATAAGTCAAGGGGGGCAAAGTTTACTTTCAAAACCTAGGGAGTGGTGCAATTCTGTTGTTTCGCAGTTTCTCCAAAAAATCATAAATAAAACCATACCCTCCCACAAAACAAACGAAATGTACTTTTCAAAATCTAATGGGAGGGGAAAATTGAAATGACAACAATTTGGTTTGAAAAACTGATATCAACACTAATTTGTTCCCAATTATGCCCACTAATATGTCTGTGTATCTCTTGCCAGATTCATCTCACAGATAGAAGAACAGCTGTTCCAGGCCTTCATATTTTCTAATTTCAAAAAAAGGTGCCTTAAATGTGAACTCTGATTTGTCAATCACAAAAATACGCTGGAAAGTTGAACAATTACCAACTCGTGGAACAATGAAACGGATACATGATTGACGGTATAGTCATGTGTAATTTTGGTTTTCACCGACATTTATGACTATAATGTGGCCTGGGGGCAAATATTCGTAAACAGTGAAAGATGCAAGTGAGGAATTCTCCTTTTTCAGAAATCATGTGGCCGGCATGTGGCCAAAATGTGCCAAGCCTGATAAGAAGCATACCAAGCACAGAGATGCGGAAGTGTACCACGCGTAATTGAAAAAGAGGCGGTCCGTGATGTACCCAAAGTGTCAGAGAAACGGCACTTCCTTGGATTCAAGTTCAAGATCACAGAGGACGATCAAAATAAAATTATAAAGAAATTACTCATACGCAAAGAAAACAACAGGGAATAACCATTGTATCGTTCCGTTATGACTATATTTTCCGAAATTGGATTCAGATCTAGTATCGTTTACGAACATTTACCATCTAAATATTGCAGATTTTTTTATCAAGTTAATAGGTCTTTTGCATATATTCATTTCACGTACTTGGATAAAAGTAGTTTCTTGATAATAATCGGCAAAGATGATTTGGCAAGCACAATGGAAAACACTAGTGTGAACCGATCAATTGCAGAAACAACTTTATTCCAAAACCAAACCACGCAATCCGGAAATGCAAAATAATTGTCTTGGCAAGTCCAGTAGACTAATTAAGACCCGCCTAGTCAGCAAATACCACTGTGGCTTTTCTTAATATTCTATTAGACCCTGTTCTTGTGATTTACTAGCTATTAATAAAAAACTGCAATAAGACCCAGGACAAATTAGGAGATTTAGGTGAGACTTTAGCAGGGGTGGCAATTCACAGAAATGTGAGGAAGAGGGGGAATAATTTCGATTTTTAATTCGGAAACAAAATATGTATTGTCACAATTTGAGGGAGGTGGGGGCGATTTTGTATTATGAAAACACCAAACAAAGTATATTTTAAAATATATTCCGAAATCATAATTGATCACGGGGAATTTAGCGAGGGGTTAACAACTGGGCATTTTGAGGGACACCTGGAGGCATGAGGCACGGAGGCACGCCGGAGGCATATTCCAAAGGGTGCAATATGTTAATATATACAGATTGCCTGTTATTCGGTATATGTCGAATATTTCAGAACCTTCAAAAGCGATTTTTTAAAACTTGGAAAAAATCATTTACAGGTTTATTTGGCAAGGAAAAGAACCCCCAAGACTGAAAACAACTGATATGTACCTAAAGAAGAAGAACGGAGGACTGCAAATTGTTGATATCCATGCAAAAACTAGGTAACCCTACAATGGCACTGATGGTGTCACTTTTTCCTATTACACATGCAGCGTTGCCACCAGCTCAAAAATAAAATTCTGATTTTTCTTCAAAAAAAATCCTGAAATTAAAAAAAAAAAATCCCAGAACACGGTTTTTAAGTTATAAAACATAGGGCTGCACGGTGCTGACGTAAAAAGCAAGGTACGAAATTCAAAGTACCGTGAAACGTGGTTTCTAGTTGTAACTAACAACTGATTGTCAATATTCCTAGTATTATTTCGACGTAAAAACGTTCTGGTGGATTAGTAGGATTTACGACAAATATTTTAAGCCAAAACAATTCGCCAGAGTTCGGAGAAAACATGTCTACGCATCTACGTTTCATCGTTATTGGAATTTCCCGCCCAAGAATTGACGTCACGCTTTGCAGCCCTATTCAATATGGCTTAGCCAGCGGTAAAAGTTGCCTTTTATCACGTCTTCACACGTCCCTTTCCCTTTTATCATACCTGATTTTCTGTTTAGTGGCTATGCCAAGACGCAACCTTGGATCTCGGATTCTTAATTGTACTAAAAAAAAAGGAATCTGCTGCTTTGCCACGAAAGAATCCGGAAGAAACACAGATCCCTTTTTCCCGAATGAACTTAGAATCCAACTTTCTTGGTATTAAACCCAGGCCTTTGGGTATTTGAAGAGAAAACTGTAAAGCAACAGTCAGAAAAACTGTTACTACCGAGTTATTATTAAAAAGCGCTAAGTAAAGCAACCAACTAAAAAAAAAACAACTAGTTTCTCAGATATTTATTGGTACGTTTCAGTAATCATCTCGATAATCACAGCTCAAATGACAACCCTAAGAAACTTGACAAATGAGTTTTAATAAATAAGACTAAGCTTAGTTAGCACAAGTATAAACATTAAATCTTTTACTACTAAGTCTTCTACTGAGCAGAACAAGTTTTTCAATGATATTCATCACTTCCGCTTCCCAAGATCTTGGAATGTATTTGAGACTAATAAAATTATATCAAGAACTCAAGCGCACGGGGGACGAGGGATACACGCACTTGAGCTGGAAGGATCAGCCCCACCGTAGGTGGCCTCGTCGTCCCTAGGAGACATGGTTCAAGATACTGTTCAGTTCTGTGCCCTCATGCACGTCGGTATTAAGGTTATTTTTGTTTTTTTGTTGATGGGTCGGTTGTATTTTTTTTTTTTTTTTTTGTTGATTAAGGTTGGTCGTAAAAAGGGCTGAAAAAAAAGAAAAAAAAGAAGGAAAGAAGTGCCACCGCAAGAATGGGTTTCTTGTGGACGGAGGACGCCCAGTCTACGGGAGAGCAAATAGTTTTTTTTGTGTGTTAAAAAATTTTAAAGTTGTAAGAGTAAGCCTTTTGGAAGACCCTTTAAAATTCGAATTCGTATTAGTGAAAATTGAAGGATAGGTATTTTAAGAAACTGAAGTAAAAATGCCACCGGATAAGCGTCTCCTAGAGGGGGAAGGACACCCTGGAACGGGGGGAGCGATAGATATTTGGCAAGAAAAAAGTTAAATGGTAGTGTGCCTTCATGTCCGCTAATACATTGACTGGTATATAATTTTTTTCTTTTTTTTGAAGTTTAGGTGATATGATAATGTATAAGATTTATAGTAAGATTTATAAGTTGTAAGATTTATATGTTTTTGTATTAAAATATCACCGAGTGGAGAGGAGGAGGGGAGGGGAAAAAATAACAACTACCTCTGAAAAATGCTAAACAAAATTCCTTCTGTTGACACACAGAACATGGCGAGGGTGGTGGTTATGGTCTTGAGGTCAGTTTTGGGTTTAGGTGCCATTTTTAACATGATGATTGCGATGCTGACGAGACATCAAAAAAGTGGAACCCTTTCTTCTGGATAAATGAATTCAGCTTTGTGAAGATGTCTGAGTCAAAGCCAAAGACAATGTTGGTGCCGATTTCCACATAAACGGGTTCTGCTGAATGTATGATATACAGGCTGGAGTCACAGTAACCCTGGTCTACCAATGCGGCAGTTAATGTGAGATCAGCATTCAGCCGGAACTACTGGCACATAATTCCTATGTCGTCAGGGAACGGCATCGCTATATTCTGCGTGTCAACAGAGTGGCTTATTCGCCCAGACAAGTAGCCAAACTGTATGACCCGCCCAACTAATACTCTCTTTCCCCTGCCAACCGGTCTGTAAACGCACCATTCACCGATACGCAATTCCGATTTTACACCGACCTCTGCATTGGTTTGTGGCGACTCACGTAATCCTACTCGTCGGCCCTGGACCATCACCAGTTTTAATCGGTCACTACTCAGCTTCTCAGAGCTTTCCCTCAGAAGCCACAACAGCATGGATTTTTTATTGGTGTTATGGAGCCGTCAGAAGTCTTGACAAGAAAAAACCTAGAATTCTTCATGTTCATCACAGGCTCACTAACCCAATTTTTCTCAACTTGGTGTTTCACACAGTGAGCAATCACAGGCAAATCTTCAAAGATGCCGTCACTTTCTGAGCCCGATTCAGTGTCAGTCGCGGAAGCCTTTTTCTACTTATCGGACAGAGTATTTAACTCTGAGTCATCGTCTGAGTCACTGTCGTGAAGTACAGAAAGACAAACATTCGGTACTTGGTGACCGAAAGCAGAAAGTACGTCGTCGGGTATCAAGGCTTTCATTATTCGCTGGCTTTCAATACGAGCTCGCCCTAGCTCGAGCTTGATTTCATCGTCCCCGGGCAAAGAAAAATCGGAACTGACAGACACACCACCAATGGATCTAACTCGCTTGGCCTTGGGCAAGGACAACTGTTCATTTGAATATCGAGCTTCAAAATCCGTTATACTTTCATATTGACGAATTCGATGTAGAAGTTGGAGGAACGAAAAGTTTATTACAGTACTGTAAGTGCTGGTTTGAGACCGCATCTTCCTAAAAAAATCTTCACACGGTTGGCTATTCATGTCGGAGAGTTTGAAAAGACGTTCGAGCCCAAGCCGTTTGAATCGACGAATGAGAAGCACTAGGGAATGCATATTTATCCCAAGGCAATGGTAAAGGTTTGTGGTGATAAAATTCTCGTTCAAAGCATAATGTCCACTTTTTAGGACCCAGGATCTCCAATGTCGAACGCAGTAAACAACACGACCAAGAAAAGATAACCTCTCAAGAGGAGAAAGTTTGCCGTCGTTAAAAAACGCGCCGTACGCTTTCCATAAGCCAAAGATAAAACTGCGTTCCTTCGCTTCCAGGAACACGCTGTTTCAGGTGTGCCGGAGGCACGGAGGCACAGCCGGAGGGACGAAGGAAGGGACACCTGCGACGGTCAGTTATTAGCCCCTCGGAATTTAGCTAAATTTTTAATATAAAACTGCTAATTATTCAATTTCCCAGATTAGCGACATGCCATGAATTATTCCATGGTGCTAAGAATCTTACTACAAAAAATATTTTAGGTTTTACGCAATTTTTAAGATTTTACGTCATTTTATCTACCGTCCAGGGAAAACCTACCTCAGAAGTTAAAATAAACAACTGGTGTAAATTGGCTGGTAGCTTCCTGTGTTTTCAATTTTCTGCATGAAAATTAAATTATTGGATTTTAAGTAAAATTTTAGATAAGATTTGATTGTTTAGTCAAAATTTTCAATAAACAGTAGTTTTGTTGAACGAGTTCTTAATAATAATTTTACTAAAGAGATTCGAGTGGAAAAAGACTGGCATTATTGTTCATGTGGTTGGAAGTTCAGCGTGACTATGTTTCTATTAGTTGACATAGTTGAATTAGTTGACTATGTTTCATTAGTTGATATTAGTTGACATATTTCTATTAGTTGACATATTGTATTAGTTCTATTAGTATATTTCTATTAGCTGTTGTGACACTGTAAGAAATGCTGTTTCAATCTAGTTCTGATCAAATTCATGATCCCTTTCATTGTTTCTCCCATAATAGAAATATGAAATAATATAAAGAAAAAACCATAGTTGATCAAGGGGAATTTAGCGCAGTTTTTAATATAAAACTGCTAATTATTCAATTTCCAAGATTTGTACAGGCAGTTTTTGAAACTCATGAATTTGAGTTCAGGTCGACACAAATTTACCGTTTACTGATCTTAATAATGTAGTTATAAGTCGAAAGTTTGTTATTTGGCTGTTATTGTCAATGGAAAAGTCTCTAATTCTGCAATTTCCGATGAAGTACGAGGAAAGTTATTGTTGTGGTTACTTTTCTGTACAGGCAGTTATAAAGAAATATGAAATAATTTCATAAAAATATGAAATATGACATATTTCAACTAATAGAAATATGTCAGAATACTGAAGAACACTTTCAGATTACGAACAAAAAAAATACCCTTCTGATTTCGTCGCATTATTTAATTGCAGACTTTTGGCATATTATATAGTAGCTGATGGAGCCATGAATACTTACAACAAAAAAAAGCCTTTAAGTATTCAAAATAGCAATTTTTAATTTATTTTAATGTTTCGTTTTTTTTGCATTTTTTATTGTTTCTGGCATCCACCCGAAAGTCAACTTAATATTTGGAATTTAAAATGTGAATTATTAAATATACAAAGCTAGCGGTACGTCATCAAGCAATTGATAGCGCCAAGAGTCTTTCTAAAAAAAGCTTTTAGTTGCTCTAAAAGTAATTTGACTTTTAATTTAAATTTTAATATTTCCTCTAGGCTATTGTATATACCATCCATAAGAAATCTAACTCAACATTTTTAATCTTCAATTGTTCAATATTTAGTTACCAAGAATTACCATTACTATTACCAGTAATTACCATTACCATCTATAGGTCAACAAATATTGTAACTTCTTAAGATGTGACCCTAAACCCCGTTCCTGTGATTGATTATCTATTTATGAAAAAAAATTTATAGGGTCAAGGAGATTTTGAAAGCTTTAGGGTCCAAAAACCCCAAAATCATTCAAATCAATTGATCCCTAAGACCTAATATTACTAAACGTCAAATACGCCATTTTAAGCATTATCCATACATCTGTCCTTAGTGTAATAAATAAAAAAAAACAAGTTTTTTAAACTGAAAGTAAGGAGCGACATTAAAACTTAAAACGAACAGAAATTATTCCGTATATGAAAGGGGCTGTCCCCTCCTCAACGCCTCGCTCTTTACGCTAAACTTTTTTATTGTTTTAAAAAATAAAGTTGTGAGACAGAGTCAAACTTTAGCGTAAAGAGCGAGGCGTTGAGGAGGGGACAGCCCCTTTCATATACGGAATAATTTCTGTTCGTTTTAAGTTTTAATGTCGCTCCTTACTTTCAGTTTAAAAAACTTGTTTTTTTTTATTTAATTTCTGATCGTTTTTTAGTTAATGCAGCTTTTATTTGTATAAAAATTTTACTTTTCTTTTGCTAAATGGATGTCTTTACAAATTAACTTACGTAACTAACTTCTATATTCGTATATTTTTCTTCTGGCAAAAAATACAAAGTTGCAGATTTTTGCAGATATGAGCTTGAAACCTATGTAATAGGGTTTTCTGATACGCTGAATCTGACGGTGTGATTTTCATTAAAATTCTTTCACTTGTAGGGGATGTTTCCCCCTCTTTAAAAAAATCGAGTAAATTTTCTCAGGCTCGTAGCCTTTGATGAGTAATACTAAACTTAATAAAATTTATATATTTAGGATCAGCATTATAAACACATTCTTTTGATACATTTATTGACATCAAAATTTCGTTTTTAAAAGTTTCGATTACTATTGAGCCGTATCGCTTGTTTTTTTATTGTTTTTTTTATTACGTATATGTTATTACTTATATGAAGGGGTTCTCCCCTTAGTCAATACCACGCTCTTTACGTTAAAAGTTAAAAAAAATTTGATTCAGAAACCCTTGAATCACAAAGGCCGTTTAATTAGAATAGATAGCTCTTTTGAAAGCACTAAAAAAAAACTGTAGCGTAAAGAGCGAGGTATTGACTTGGGGGAGAACCCCCTCACATACGTTATAATTTCTTTTCGTTTTAAGTTCTAATATTCCTTCTTACATTTCAGTTGAAAAAACTTGTTTTTTTTTATTTAATTTCTGATCGTTTTTTAAATAATGCTTGGAAATAAGGCGCCCCATTAAGATAAATGTACCTTATCCCAAAGAAACATACTCCAATGAAATATTCTACATATTAACACCCGCATCTAGCCCCCCCCCCTCAAGAAAAAATCCTTCCTGAAAATTGTTGTATACTTCCCAATAACCAATAAATAATGCTGGCAAGTCCGGTGCCCCCTTCATGGCAATTTCCCTTCCCCCATGAAAACTTCCTTCATGAACAGATCCTCCAACATAACCACCGACCCACCCTTCCCTCCCACTACCAGAAAAAAACCTCCTGAAAACTTCTGTATACTTCCCAATAACCAATACTATATGTTAACATTGGGTAAAGTTCATAACTTTTAGCCCTCCCTCTGGGAACTTCGGGGGATTAAGTCATCCTAAAAGACATATTTATCATATTTTCGACCATGCTGAACAAAATGGCTATCTCAAAATTTTGATTGGGTGACTTTGGGAAAAAAATAAGCGTGGGAGGGGGCCTAGTTGCCCTCCATTTTTTTTGGTCACTTAAAAAGGGCACTAGAAATCTTAATGTCCGTTCCAATGAGCCCTCTCACGATATTCTAGGACCACTGGTTCGATACAATCACCCCTGGGGGAAAAAAAAACAAGCTAACAAAAAAACACATAAACACGCATCCGTGATCTTTCTTCTGGCCAAAAAATGTAAAAGTCCACAATTTTATAGATAGGTTGTTGAAACCTCTAAAGTAAGGCTCTCTGATACGCTGAATATGATGGTGTGATTTTCATTAAGGTTTTATAAGTTTTAGAGGTTCTTTCCCCCTTTTCTCAAAAATCAGCCAAATTTTCTCATGCCCATAACTTTTGATGGGTACCACTAAACTTGATGAAAGTTATATTTTTGAAATCAGCATTGAAATCTGATTCTTTTGATATATCTATTGGTATCAATAACCCGTTTTCTAGAGTTTCGGTTACCATTGAGCCGGGTCGCTCCTTACTTACAGTTCGTTACCACGAACTGTTTGAAAATCTAATATAATTTCTCTATTGTATATACCATCTACGAGAAATAATCATGTTGATAAATAAAAGTTCAAATAGGGATAAATCCTTTCAAAAGACAGTAAAAATTCACAAAAATACTGGATGTTTCGGTCACATGTGCAGTGACCGTCCTCAGCAGAATTTGATGATGAAAGTGTATTTCTGTTGATGACGGTCACTGCATATTTGACCGAAAAATCCAGTATTTTATTGTGAATTTTCACTGTCTATTAAAAAGGATTTATCCCTATTTGAGCTTTTATTTATCGTCATGAAAACGCAGTGTGATCTTCGAAATTATCTACTAAAATCATATAAAATATGCCAAATTCCAATTTTGTTAAAAACAGGTCTTACGAAGTGTAAAGAGGTTAAAAAAAGAAGTCTAAAAGGTCAAGAAGAATAAAATGTTCCTAAATCAGTTACGCAAAGTAGGAGAGCCCTTTCAAAGTCTTTAGAAAAAAAATTATCTAAACAATACAAGAAATTTTAGTATAATTTTTTTCTGTTTGTAAGTAATTTATTGATTCTAGAACAAGAGGCTTGGTACCCATTCTGTAACACGACGCGGAAAATAATCAAAGCTATAATAAATGCCATAAAGCTTCAATTATTTATTTATTTCATAAGGAAGGCGCTTCATATGGAAGGGATGGTCGTATAAACTTCGGAGGGAGCTCAGTCGATTGGAAATCGGAAGTTATAATACCCTTTTTAAAGAGTCAAAATGATCGGACGACGACTAGACAAAGCTCCCTCCCCCTCCCAGAGCAACTACTGCGTCATTGGTGCTTTACAGAAAACTATATGTGTATTGAACAATCTTAGAACTAATAAAATTAAACTGAATATTTTATATATAATGATATTAACTGCTGAAACCTCATCCGTTCAAGATTCTATTTCACTGTAATTTTCATTTTATTTTCAATGCTGTAATAAGTACAAAAGAAAATATTTGTAATATGATTCTTTTTCGGTAAAGCGCCAGTTACTCAGAGGGCTTTAGTCTTTTGCAGTTAGGGAAGGGGGCAGTAGCCAAACTCTTGTTTGTAGTGATTTTTGTTCATTTTTAGCTGATCGGCATATAGTTTTACTCGTTTTAAGGTTTATTTATTCATTTATATTAGTAACGGTTGTAAGTTTGTTTGCTACGATTGTTTATTTAATTTCTGTTCGTTTTGGGTTTCATTTTAATAGTAAAAGATTTTTTTTCGTTTTAAGCTCGATTTTCATAATCCATTTAAGTTTCACTCGTTTCAAGACTTATTTTTTCATTTATATTAGTAACGGTTGTACGTTTGTTTGTTATGATTGTTTGTTTAATTTCTGTTCGTTTTGGGTTTCATTTTTTCTTTAATAGTAATTTCTGGTCGTGTTGAGTTTGAGTTATTACAGGTTTTATTTAATATGCTGATTTAATATGGCTTTTACTTTTCTTTGAAAAACTTCTTTTTCGGGAAGTTTTTTTAATTTAATTTCTCTTAAAGATGGGACCTGTTAGCACCTTTTTTTAGTCCCAGGGAAAATTGGACACGGGGCAATACGCACTGACAATTTATTAATTTATACTTTCTCTCGGATCAGAATATCCTTTTTATTAGAGATAGTTGAAGAAAAAAAAGAAAATAGCAGACATGATTAAAGTAAATGGAAAAATGAATATTTTGTAGCAGGGAGCTGAGCTCAAGTGGTGGAAGAATATCAACACTGAATATAAATAAAATCGTTCTCAATAACCAGATGTCATAACAAAGATAATAAAGAAGGTTGTTATGATTCTAAGGAAAATAGAAGGAAAAAACAACAGAAAGTTGAAGGAAAGAAAAAATGAAAAACAACAAAGCGGGTAAATTGAAAAGCATCCATTGGAGTTATGAAAATTCCATTCCGTAATGAAGCAGAGTAATATAGATGACCAAAGGAACCTCCCTTCCTGTTTTCCATCGTACAAAGCTAACTTCCGATAAAAATCAGTCAATCAACGTCGCAACCCCTCCCTACATTTGAATAATTTTTCTCAAGTTCATTCAGTCAATTTCAGTTACGAATACAATACAGTAGAGTATCATTTCTTCCTCCGTCTGACAAAAATAAACAAATAAAGTAATAGAAGTTTTTTTGTTTTTGCTTCTTTTTTTTGCCTACCATAAAAGGTGGACCACAATAAGTATCATCACTAATATACTAATAATTCATCATAGGGATAATATCGTAGTCCCTTTTTTCACAACATTCGTGGCACCAGGGGACTCAAATCTTGATCTTGGGGCCTAATATGTCACCAGTCAGCTATTTGCTCAGGTTTTCCCATTGCAACAGCGTTGCACTTCCTTTTAAATGAATCAACAGAGAGGTTTTCAGTGACAGCAATCCACGGGGAACGATTCCAAATGGGGATGTAGCGTCTTATCAAAGCAGTCTTCAGTGTCAAATGTCTCCTTCTGTAAGTAATCTGACCCTGCAGTGTTTCTGCACGTTTGTTGAATTGGCAAGAAAGAGGTAGTAAAAGTGGTGACAGGTCGTTGGCTCTACAAATGACACCCCAAATGCAACAATCGCTACTACGTAATGCACCATAGCTCCCCTAATGGTTGGATGTAGCCTTAGGCTATATAAAAAACGTAGCTGATTTGGTTTAGCTGATTGGTATTAAAGAATAAATGAAACCCAAAACGAATAGAAATTAAATAAACAATTGTAGCAAACATACAGATAACAGATACTAATATAAATGAATAAATAATGCTTAAATTGAGTAAAACTTAAATTGTATATGCAAATCAAATTTGAAACGAACAAAAATCACTACAAACAAGAGCTTGGCTACTGCGTCATTGGTGCTTTACTGAAAACTATATATGTCTTGAACAGTTATTGATACATATTAATTGCTGAAAACTCATCAATTCCTGAGTTTAGTTCAATGCTGTTTTATTTTTATAGTCAATGTTGTAATAATTGCAAAAAAAATATTTGTAATATAATTTGTTTTCAGTACAGCACCAATGACGCAGTAGGCTTTACACTTTTGCAGTTAGGGCTGTACCCCCTCCCCCTGAATACGAACTTGCTATGTATCACACCTTTTCATACTATCTTACTGATTACGTAAGTGTGATATTTTTACTCATATATACACATTTGGCATCTTGTCCCTACTCTTAAGACTTGAACCTTACTTTAATCACTTTTAATTAAATATCGTTAATTTAAGAATAATCCCTTTTAATTATTCAACTCTCAACTGATTTATTATTTACCGTTAGTCAAGGCCGTATCCAGGATATATTTTCGGGGGGGGGGGGTATAAAAGGTTTTTTTCGGGGGTGGGTTACAAAAAAAAACTTTAAAAACATCAAAAATTTGTTTATATTCATTTTTGTTACGTTTTTACGAGTCGGGACAAACATTTCGTGGGGGGGGGGGGTCTAACACCCAAACCCCCTAGATACACTCTTGCCGTTAGCTATTACTAATTAATTGCATTTAAATATATTTTTCAATAAGCATTTGCAATTTTTCAACTAGCCTCTCAGCAACTTAACATTATTCTTCACTATTTCAACACGGTAACTATTAATTATCTTTAGCCACTAATAATTAATTCATTTAATTACCTTTTTCAATAAGTTCTTGCCATTTTTTCGACCAGCCTTTCAGCAACTTTGCATATGTCTTCTCTATTTCAGCACGTTCGTTGACAAGCTTGATCAGATCATCGCACAATCGATTTCCATCCTCTATTCGTTTTGTAGTCCTTTTATAATTACTGGGCTCCCAGAAACTTTCACTCCCTGACACTAGGAGCGCGTCATCACTGTGATGGGACATTTCCCCAAATGATTAATTCACTGACAAATTATTCGACAATCCCTTTCCGCGATTTGAAGCATTGATTAGAGACGAATTAGCTTTTTAAACTTTGGTTATGTCTGAAAATAAAAAATTAAAAGTAGTACATGAAGATACAGCAGGATATTTTCTTAGAGACCATCAATTGTGCCCTTTTTTTAATTAGCATTCTTTTTATTCAAAATTATTCTTCCTTTGAATAGGAGCCCCCCAGGGAACTGCCTTCTAAATAGAAACTTTGCAAGAAAACCAAATAAGAAACTTTATAACTGAAAGTTAGAAAAAAAACTCATAAACAGTTTTTTTCAAAGATCGTGTTACTAATCAAACAGTTTGTGGTAGCGAACAATAGGTAACGAGCGACGAGGGGGTATTTACCGGGGGGGGGGGTATTTCCCGCGGGGGTTATTTTCTGCGGGGGAATTTTCCGCGAGGGGAAAAACACCGCAAGTCAGAATCAACATGGAGTCAATTTTGTAAATAAATTTCAACAAACTGAAATTTAAAACGTGCATACACGTGTCATAACCTGCCACGAATACACGTCAAGAAATTCCAAGGCAGTTAAAAGTTGAAAAAACAGCTGTTCAAATAGTAGTCTCGGTGGCGTGAACTATAAGTAATACTTAAGCTGAATTATATAGGGTTCAGTTGCAAGGCCGAATCTAAGGGGGTTTGGGGTTTGACTTTTCCCCCCATCGAAATTTGCCCGACTCGTAAAAACGTAACAAAAGGGCATATAAATATTTAATGCATTTTTTTAAGCTTTTTCTATCCCCACTACCACCCCACCCCCCACCCCGAACAAAATCATGGCTACGGCTTTGTTCAGTTAATTAAGAGAACCGATCCTTGCTGGCTAGGAAACGGTAGCAATAAATACATCATGTTATCCAATTTTATTACTACTCCCGTCTTCCTATTTCTTCCTACTTTAGCTATCCGTTCTTATTAGCCTTTCAATCTATTATGGAGAAGTTCCAACTTTCTTATGGCCATAGATAACTTTTTGAGTATGCCATTCCTCAAGATGCGAAAGTAGTTTTCAAAAAGGCTCTGCGAGAGAAAAAGAAGCAATGTAGACCATAAATATGCGTGTTACTAAGAAAATCCATTATTAAATTTGTTTGATGTCTAGGTATTTACGTGTTACAGCGACCACACTCAAGTTCTTGATCTGAGTAAAACCGGTTTATCTGTCTGCACTCGGAAATAATTAGCCTAGTAGCAGTGAGATAACTACTAAGCAGGTATATTTTAATTAAATATTTAATATATAGAGCTGGTTAGATATTAGTAGTAAGGCATCTAGTACCACTGAACGTGATTGCGATTTTTTGGAGGTCAAACTCATGGATACATGTTTTTTTTTTGTTTTTTTTTTAAACTGGTATTTTTTCAATGAAGCCAATAACACTTTGCAGAAACCCGTGAATGTAGGACTGAAAGTCCGTTCGTAGTATATCTGAATCCAATTACTAATAAAGTTAGTGTGACCGCCATTTTTTGATCTGGTTAGGTGGGTATAATCTGGTTTGGTTCGTTATTGCGAGAGGATTACTCAATTTACATCCTAGTGTTAACTGGGCGATGACTTAGTCTAATTGCGTAGGTACTAAAGGAACATTGAATATTTTTTCTGATTTTGTGTTTTCGCAGGAAAATAGCTTGTCTTTAGCAAGCTTAGCCATAGCTAGTTGAAACTCTGCATAAATATCTTCATTTTTAGTCTAATTGCGTAGGTACTAAAGGAACATTGAACATTTTTTCTGATTTTGTGTGACCACCCGGCGCCCCAAAGACCAGTGTTGTGAGGTCCCTTACCACAACCCCAAAGGGCTTCGATCCCCCACCCCAACCCCGAAGGAATCCCCCGGTCCTCAAAGGTTCTCTGGGCTCCCAAAGGGCCCCCGGCGCCCCAATGGCTCCTGAGTCCCCCATTATAATACTTTTTAAGGCTTTATTATATCTTTTCAGAACAAATTATTATTTTAGGGAATTATTTCGGTGAAACAGTTAGAGACATTTTAAAAGATGATTTAAAAGATGATTTTAGAAGAGGACTTGAGGGTGAAACTCTGTGGACCTTATAATACACAAGTTCCATTTGAACAGTGTTGTGAGGCCCCTTACCACAACCCCAAAGGGCTCCGATCCCCCCACCCCAACCCCGAAGGAAACCCCCGGTCCTCAAAGGTTCTCTGGGCTCCCAAAGGGCCCCCGGCCCCCAAATGGCTCCTGAGTCCCCCATTATAATACCTTTTAAGGCTTTAGTATATCTTTTCAGAACAAATTATTATTTTAGGGAATTATTTCGGTGAAACAGTTAGAGACATTTTAAAAGATGATTTTAGAAGAGGACTTGAGGGTGAAACTCTATGGTCGTTATAATACACAAGTTCCATTTGAACAGTGTTGTGAGGTCCCTTACCACAACCCCAGAGGGCTCCGATCCCCCCCCCCCAACCCCGAAGGAACCCCCCGGGCCTCAAAGGTTCTCTGGGCCCCCAAAGGGCCCCCGGCGCCCCAAAGGCTCCTGAGTCCCCCATTATAATACTTTTTAAGGCTTTTTTATATCTTTTCAGAACAAATTATTATTTTAGGGAATTATTTCGGTGAAACAGTTAGAGACATTTTAAAAGATGATTTAAAAGATGATTTTAGAAGAGGACTTGAGGGTGAAACTCTGTGGTGGTTATAATACACAAGTTCCATTTGAACAGTGTTGTGAGGTTCCTTACCACAACCCCAAAGGGCTCCGATCCCCCCACCCCAACCCCAAAGGAAACCCCCGGTCCTCAAAGGTTCTCTGGGCTCCCAAAGGGCCCCCGGCGCCCCAATGGCTCCTGAGTCCCAAATTATAATACCTTTTAAGGCTTTATTATATCTTTTCAGAACAAATTAGAGAATTATTTCGGTGAAGCAGTTAGAGACATTTTAAAAGATGATTTAAAAGATGATTTTAGAAGAGGATTTGAGGGTGAAACTCGGTGCTCGTTATAATACACAAGTTCCATTTGAACAGTGTTGTGAGGTCCCCTACCACAACCCCAACGGGCTCCGATCCCCCCATCCCACCTCGAAGGAAGGCCCCCAGTCCGCAAAGGTTCTCTGGGCTCCCAAAGGGTCCCCAGTGCCCCCAAGGCTCCGGGGCCCCCATTATAATACTTTTTCAGGCTTTATTATATATTGTCAGAACAAATTATTATGTTAGGGACTTATTTCGGTGAAACAGTTAGAGACATTTTAAAAGATGATTTAAAATATGATTTTAGAAGAGGATTTGAGGGTGAAACTCGGTGGTCGTTATAACACACAAGTTCCATTTGAACAGTGTAGTGAGGTCCCCTACCACAACCCCAAATGGCTCCGATCCCCCCACCCCAACCC
The DNA here is from genome assembly GCF_049724085.1 of Artemia sp. Qi Xiang Cuo. NCBI lineage: Eukaryota > Metazoa > Arthropoda > Branchiopoda > Anostraca > Artemiidae > Artemia > Artemia sp. Qi Xiang Cuo. The sequence continues at coordinate 5,069,108 of NC_142798.1, read as the reverse complement.
CGAAGAAAGCCACCGGTCCTCAAAGGTCCTCCAAGCTCCCAAATCAACTTAAAGTAAGGAGCAACAGTAAAACTTAAAAACGGACAGAAAATAGATTTTTACGTGAAAACAACTTCAACAGTGCCCAGCCCTCCGCAATCAGACATTAAATTATAAAAAAGTTTCTTCAACTGAAAGTAAGGAGAAACATAGAAACTTAAAAATGGACAGAAAATAGATTTTTACGTGAAAACAACTTCAACAGTGCCCAACCCCCACCGCGATCAGAAATTAAATTATAAAAAAAAAGTTTCTTCAACTGAAAGTAAGGAGCAACATCAAAACTTAAAAACGGACAGAAAGTAGAGGATGTGTGTTTTTTTTCTGAACTTTCTGAGGGAGGAGACGGTAACTATTTAGTTTAAGAAATTAGTTTACGAGTAGAAAAATGCTTCACTACAGATAAGGCTATTGTGTTTTTTTTCTGAACTTTCTGAGAGAGGAGGACGGGGTAACTATTTAGTTTAAGAAATTGGTTTACGAGTAGAAAAATGCTTCACGTATTTTTACGTGAAAACAACTTCAACCTTGCCCAGCCCCCCCGCAATCAGAAATTAAATTATAAAAAAAGTTTCTTCAAGTGAAAGTAAGGAGCAACATCAAAACTTAAAAACGGACAGAAAATTGATTTTTACGTGAAAACAACTTCAACCGTGCCCAACCCCCCGTGATCAGAAATTAAACTATAAAAAAGTTTCTTCACCTCTTAAAAACACAATACCGAAATTTCATTCAACTTTCATGTAAGAAAATTATGGAAAATACAATTCTCTAGTTCAAATGTGAAACTTAAGTCCAGTTTTGGATACTCATAATGATGAGGACATATGATTCTAATTCAATATTTTTTTTTTCATAAAAACATACAATTTTTTTTTTAAACTTAGAAATCATTCAACTTTATTTTTTATTTTATTATTTTTTTGTATGTATCTCAAAATGGCAAAATATGGTAACGGTTCTAACAGTTGTACTCTATGATATCTCAGATAAACTATGCGGCTTTCCTAGTGGTACTCTATTGCTGATTATCGACACTGCCTAATGTACGGCACGCATTAAACCAGTATTTCTTATGCGATGGAACGATAAACACATAAGTCATATCTTAAAAAAAAGTGAAGATGGAACATTTTGATAAAGTGTGTTCACATGACAAGGTTATTGTAGCATTGAATGCCAACAAGGAGAAGTATTTAAACTATGAAACAAGTACAAGTGGTAGCACTATTGGAAATATATGCATGCATTGTCATGACAGTAAGGAATTCAATTTCTTTGAAATACCGAAAAGATTCCATTGTACAAATGGTGGATATGCAAGATTGAGATTTCCGGAGATAATTGCACTCAAAGAGAATGCAAACATAAAGATAATCGTTGATGATAGAGGACAACTCCTTGCTACTGTTGCAGGTAACATATTACCAACTGATACATCCAAGCGTCATCTTTTAGGTATTAGCATTCAACGGAAGGTCAATAAAAGAAAGGCCTACTCTTCTACGAATATCGTAAACCATATCTTGGCTACGTGCCGAAACTGTTACCTGTGTAAAAATAATGTAATAATAGACAGTGAAATTGCCAGAAAAATGAAAAGGGCATTGTCAGAAAATATCACTATGGAATATCAAGATGAATTGATGAAAAACAAAGTGCCAGCAAACGTTACTACCATTAATCAAACAGTCGATGAATCAAATAATAGCAAAGATGAAACGTATATTAAACCTGTCGGTGACACACCAGTAAATATTGTGCATGACTCAAAATGGAATAATGATTATTCTACCGATTACGAGTTAAGAGAAGACAATAGCTACAATATCAAGAGAGAACATGGTGAACTATTTTATGGAACAGATTCAAAATGACCAAAGTTGATCATTGATATTAATAATGTATCATAACATATTTTTGTATTAATATTCTACATAGCGTTATTTCATTAAAAGTATATTATGCATTACATTGTTACGTTTTCATTATTTTTAGAGTAAGCTAGCATATCAAACGTTTAGAATGTATATTAAAACATTGGAGATGTATGAAAAGGAATTCGCATACATCTATTGTCATACACATGGGATAACATTGTTCTATAAACGGTTCATAATAAAAAAAATAGTTTGGGACAAGAAAAAAAAAAACCTAAAATAATGTCGTGAAATCATTTTCAACACTCAGAGCAGGGGGGCGTTGGGATTGAATCATAGAGAAACAACGAATTTACTTTTTTTTTAAATGTGACTCAAAGATGTTTCGTTCTCTTCTCTGGCTTGAAATTACATACAAACGAGCCAATCAGGTGTTAAAATCCTTATGTTTGCTCAAAATTCGAGAAAGCAACGTCGGTTAGACTACTTTATTTTGCATGTTATTCTTAAAGCCGATTAAGATGAAGAAATGTCTTCAACGTCAAGGCTAAAAAAAAATAAATTCTGGATATTTTTGACAGTTTGTAGTTTATGCACTAATATCGATATCAGTAACGATTCTATTTGAACTTTCTCCAAGTTGATCAAATTTATCTCTAAACGGTTCATGATAAAAAATAGTTTGAGACAAGAAAAAAAAACCTAAAATAATGTCGTGAAATCATTTTCAACACTCAGAGCAGGGGGGTGTTGAGATTGAATCATAGAGAAACAATGAATTTACTTAAAAAAAAATGTGACTCAGACGTTTCGTTCTTTTCACTGTATTGAAATTGCATACAAACGAGCCAATCAGATGTTACAATCCTTTGGTTTGCTCAAAATTCAACACAGCAACGAGGGTTAGGCTACTTTATTTTGCATGTTATTTTTAAAGCCGATTAAGCTGAAGAAATGTATTCAAAGTCAAGGCTATAAGAAAAAAAAAGTTCTGTGTAGAAAATAATTTCAAAGTACCAAGTCACATGATAGTTACGCTATTGTAGAAAATAATTTCAAAGTACCAAGTCACATGATAGTTACGCTATTGTAGAAAATAATTTTAAAGTACCAAGAAATTTAATTCAGGAAATTATGAAAAAAATAAAATTTAGACAGGGTTACGTGTTTTTGGGGGAGATACACGATTGGCTGAAACAAAAGCAGAACTTTTAAAATCACAACAACTGAAGATCAGTAGATAATTCCGTTGTTTTTTTTTCTGTTAAACACGATTGGCTGAAATAAAAGCGGAACTTTTAAAATCACAACAACTAAAGGTAAGTAAATGATTCCTTTGTTTTTTTTTGTTAAACACGATTGCTTGAAACAAAAGCAGAACTTTTAAAATCACAACAACTGAAGGTCAGTAAATAATTCCATTGTTTTTTTTTTGTTAAACACGATTGATTGAAATAAGATGAAGAAATGTATTCAAAGTCAAGGCTATAAGAAAAAAAAAGTTCTCTGTAGAAAATAATTTCAAAGTACCAAGTCACATGATAGTTACGCTATTGTAGAAAATAATTTCAAAGTACCAAGTCACATGATAGTTACGCTATTGTAGAAAATAATTTAAAAGAACCAAGAAATTTAATTCAGTAAATTATGAAAAAAAAAAATTTAGACAGGGTTACGTGTTTTTGGGGGAGATACACGATTGGCTGAAACAAAAGCAGAACTTTTAAAATCACAACAACTGAAGATCAGTAGATAATTCCGTTGTTTTTTTTTCTGTTAAACACGATTGGCTGAAATAAAAGCTGAACTTTTAAATCACAACAACTAAAGATCAGTAAATGATTCCTTTGTTTTTTTTTTGTTGAACACAATTGGTTGAAACAAAAGCAGAACTTTTAAAATCACAACAACTGAAGCTCAGTAAATAATTCCATTGTTTTTTTTGTTAAACACGATTGATTGAAAAAAAGAGGAACTTTTAAAATAACAACAACAGATTAGATCGGTTTTTCTTTAATTTTGGCTTCATGTGTTGTTATGTTGAATTTAGATTAGCCCGGTTTTTCTTTTTATAGTAGAGACTCGTGCATATTTTTAGAGTAGAAAAAAAAAAATTCTGGTTAGTCTGAAGTTGATTGTCTGAAAAGTTTTTTTTTTTTGGGGGAGATACACGATTTGCTGAAACAAAAGCAGAACTTATAAAATCACAACAACTGAAGATCAGTAAATAATTCCGTTGTTTTTTTTTGTTAAACACGATTGGCTGAAATAAAAGCAGAACTTTTAAAATCACAACAACTAAAGATCAGTAAATGATTCCTTTTTTTTTTGTTAAACAAAATTTTTTGAAAAAAAATCAAAACTTTTAAAATCACAACAACTGAAGGTCAGTAAATAATTCCATTGTTTTTTTTTTGTTAAGCACGATTGATTGAAATAAAAGAGGAACTTTTAAAATTAACACATCTGAAGGTCAGTAAATAAAAAAAAAACTAAAATAATGTCATGAAATAAACATGCAAAGTCCACATAGCTTTATTTCATTTTTTAAGGTTCATTTAGACGAGGTTACGTGCGCGCACGTAACCTCGTCTAAATGAACCTTAAAAAATGAAATAAAGCTATGTCGACTTTGCATGTTGATTTCATGACATTATTTTAGGTTTTTTTTTATTTACTGATCTTTAGTTGTTGTGATTTTAAAAGTTCCTCTTTTATTTCAATCAATCGTGTTTAAAAAAAAAAAAATAAATGGAATTATTTACTGACCTTCAGTTGTTGTGATTTTAAAATTTCTACTTTTGTTTCAACCAATTGTGTTTAACAAAAAAAAAAAACAAAGGAATCATTTACTGATCTTTAGTTGTTGTGATTTTAAAAGTTCCTCTTTTATTTAAATAAATCGTGTTTAACAAAAAAAAAATAAATGGAATTATTTACTGACCTTCAGTTGTTGTGATTTTAAAAGTTCTACTTTTGTTTCAACCAATTGTGTTTAACAAAAAAAAAACAAAAAACAAAGGAATCATTTACTGATCTTTAGTTGTTGTGATTTTAAAAGTTCTGCTTTTATTTCAGCCAATCGTGTTTAACAACAAAAAAAAACAATGGAATTATTTACTGATCTTCAGTTGTTGTGATTTTAAAAGTTCTGCTTTTGTTTCAGCCAATCGTGTATCTCCCCCCCAAAAAAAAACTTTTCAGACAATCAACTTCAGACTAACCAGAATTTTTTTTTCTACTCTAAAAATATGCGCTAGTCTACTATAGAAAGAAAAATCGGTCTAATCTAAATTCAACGTAACAACACATGAAGCCAAAATTAAAAGAAAAACCGGTCTAATCTGTTGTTGTGATTTTAAAAGTTCCTCTTTTATTTCAATCAATCGTGTTTAACAAAAAAAAAAACAATGGAATTATTTACTGACCTTCAGTTGTTTTGATTTTAAAAGTTCTGCTTTTGTTTCAACCAATTGTGTTCAACAAAAAAACAAACAAATGAATCATGTACTGATCTTTAGTTGATTTTATTTTAAAGTTCAGATTTTATTTCAGCCAATCGTGTTTAACAGAAAAAAAAAAACTGAATTATATAATTATCTTCAGTTGTTGTGATTTTAAAATTTGTGCTTTTTTTTAAGCCAATCGTGTATCTCCCCCAAAAACACGTAACCCTGTCTAAATTTTTTTTTCATAATTTCCTGAATTAAATTTCTTGGTACTTTGAAATTATTTTCTACAATAGCGTAACTATCATGTGACTTGGTACTTTGAAATTATTTTCTACAATAGCGTAACTATCATGTGACTTGGTACTTTGAAATTATTTTCTACAGAGAACTTTTTTTTTCTTATAGCCTTGACTTTGAATACATTTCTTCATCTTATTTCAATCAATCGTGTTTAACAAAAAAAACAATGGAATTATTTACTGACCTTCAGTTGTTTTGATTTTAAAAGTTCTGCTTTTGTTTCAACCAATTGTGTTCAACAACAAAAAAAACAAAGGAATCATTTACTGATCTTTAGTTGTTGTGATTTTAAAAGTTCCGCTTTTATTTCAGCCAATCGTGTTTAACATAAAAAAAAAACAACGGAATTATCTACTGATCTTCAGTTGTTGTGATTTTAAAAGTTCTGCTTTTGTTTCAGCCAATCGTGTATCTCCCCCAAAAACACGTAACCCTGTCTAAATTTTTTTTTTCATAATTTCCTGAATTAAATTTCTTGGTACTTTGAAATTATTTTCTACAATAGCGTAACTATCATGTGACTTGGTACTTTGAAATTATTTTCTACAATAGCGTAACTATCATGTGACTTGGTACTTTGAACGAAACGTCTTTGAGTCACATTTAAAAAAAAAGTAAATTCGTTGTTTCTCTATGATTCAATCCCAACACCCCCCTGCTCTGAGTTTTGAAAATGATTTCACGACATTATTTTAGGTTTTTTCTTTTTTTTTCTTGTCCCAAACTATTTTTTTTTTATTATTAAATATGTATAGAAAATTTTTATCCCATTTGTCTGTCAAAAGATTTATGCGAATTTAGGTTCTTGAATATCCAATGTTTTGATATACATTCTAAAAGTTTTATGTGGTACCGGACTCTAAAAATATTGAAAAAAGAACAATGTAATGTATAACATACTTTTAATGAAATAATGCCATGTAGAATATTGATACAAAAATATATTATGATACATTATTAATATCAATGATCAACTTTGGACATTTTGAATCTGTTCCATAAAATAGTTCACCATGTTCACTCTTGATATTGTAGCTATTGTCTTCTCTTAACTCGTAATCGGTAGAATAATCATTGTTCCATCTTGAGTCATACACAATATTTACTGGTGTGTCACCGACAGGTTCAATATACGTTTCATCTTTGCTATTATTTGATTCATCGACTGTTTGATTAATGGTGGTAACGTTTGCTGGCACTTTGTTTTTCATCAATTCATTTTGATATTCCATAGTGACATTTTCAGACAATGCCCTTTTCATTTTTCTGGCAATTTCACTGTCTATTATTACATCATTTTTACACAGGTAACAGTTTTGGCACTTAGCCAAGATATGGTTTACGATATTCGTAGAAGAGTAGGCCTTTCTTTTATTGACCCTCCGTTGAATGCTAATACCTAAAAAATGATGCTTGGATGTATCAGTTGGTAATATGTTACCTGCAACAGTAGCAAGGAGTTGTCCTCTATCATCAACGCTTATCTTTATGTTGGCATTCTCTTTGAGTGCAATCATCTCCGGAAATCTCAATCTCCATATCCACCATTTGTACAATGGAATCTTTTCGGTATTCTAAAGAAATTTAATTCCTTACTGTCATGACAATGCATGCATACATTTCCAATAGTGCTACCACTTGTACTTGTTTCATAGTTTAAATACTTCTCCTTGTTGGCATTTAATGCTACAATAACATTGTCATGTGAACACACTTTATTAAAATGTTCCATCTTCACTTTTTTTTAGATATGACTTATGTGTTTATCGTTCCACTGCGTAAAAAATACTGATTTAATGCATGCAATAAACTAGGTAGTGTCGATAACCGGCCATAGAGTACCAGTGGGAAAACCGCATCGTGTCTCTGAGAAATCATAGACTACAATTGTTAGAACCGTATTTTTGATTTTGGGAGCTTGGAGGACCTTTGAGGACCGGTGGCTTCCTTCGGGGTTGGGGTGGAAGGATCGGAGCCTTTGGGGTTGTGGTAGGGGAACTCACAACACTGTTCAAATGGAACTTGTGTATTATAACGACCACCGAGTTTCACCCTCAAATCCTCTTCTAAAATCATCTTTTAAATCATCTTTTAAAATGTCTCTAACTTTTTCATCGAAATAATTCCCTAAAATAATAATTTGTTCTGAAAAGATACAATAAAGACTTAAAAAGTATTATAATGGGGGCTCAGGAGCCATTGGGGAGCCGGGGACCGTTTGGGAGCCCAGAGAACCCTTGATGACCGGTGGCTTCCTTTGGGGTTGGGGTGGGGGGATCGGAGCCCTTTGGGGTTGTGGTAGAGGACCTCACAACACTGTTCAAATGGAACTTCTGTATTATAACGACCACCGAGTTTCACCCTCAAATCCTCTTCTAAAATAATCTATTAAATCATCTTTTAAAATGTCTCGAACTGTTTCACCGAAATTATTTCCTACAATAATAATTTGTTCTGAAAATGTATAATAAAGCCTTAAAACTTTTTATATGGGTGTACGCAGGAGCCATGGTGGCCCCGGTGGCCATGGGGGTGCCAAGCAACAATGTGAGGACCGGGGGGTTGCCTGCGGGGGGGGGGTGGGGGGATCGGAGCCCTTTGGGGTTGTGCTAGGGGACCTAACAACACTGTTCAAATGGAACTTGTGTATTATAGCTACCACCGAGTTTCACCCTCAAATCCTCTTCTAAAATCATCTTTTAAATCATCTTTTAAAATTTCTCTAACTGTTTCACCGAAATAATTCCCTAAAATAATGATTTGTTCTCAAAAGATAAAATAAAGCCCTAAAAAGTATTATAATGGGGGGCTCCGGAGCCATTGGGGTGCCGGGGGCCCTTTGGCAGCCCAGAGTCCATTTGAGGACCGGGGGGCTTCCTTCGAGGTTGGGTGGGGGGAGCAGAACCCGTTGGGGTTGTGGTAAGGGACCTCACAACACTGTTCAAATGGAACTTGTGTATTATAACGACCACCGAGTTTCACCCTCAAATCCTCTTCTAAAATCATCTATTAAATCATCTTTTAAAATGTCTCTAACTGTTTCACCGAAATAATTCCCTAAAATAATAATTTTTGCGGAAAAGATATAATAAAGCCTTAAAAAGTTCTATAACGGGGGACTCAGGAGCCTTGGGGGCGCCGGGGACCCTTTGGGAGCCCTGAGACCCTATGTGGACGGGGGGTTTCCTTGGGGGTTGGTGGGGGGGGATCGGATCCCTTTGGGTTTGTGCTAGGGGACCTCACAACACTGTTCAAATGGAACTTGTGTATTATAACGACCACAGAGTTTCACCCTCAAGTCCTCTTCTAAAATCATCTTTTAAAATGTCTCTAACTGTTTCACCGAAATAATTCCCTAAAATAATAATTTGTTCTGAAAAGATATAATAAAGCCTTAAAAAGTATTATAATGGGGGACTCAGGAGCCTTTGGGGCGCCGGGGGCCTTTGGGGGGCCCAGATACCCTTTGAGGCCCGGGGGCTTCCTGGGGGGTTGGGGTGGGGGGATCGGAACCCTTTGGGGTTGTGGTAAGGGACCTCGCAACACCGTTCAAATGGAACTTGTGTATTATAACGACCATAGAGTTTCACCCTCAAGTCCTCTTCTAAAATCATCTTTTAAAATGTCTCTAACTGTTTCACCGAAATAATTCCCTAAAATAATAATTTGTTCTGAAAAGATATACTAAAGCCTTAAAAGGTATTATAATGGGGGACTCGGGAGCCATTGGGGGGCCGGGGGCCCTTGGGGAGCCCAGAGAGCCTTTGCGGACCGGGGGTGTCGTTGGGGGTTGGGGTGGGGGGATCGAAGCCCTTTGGGGTTGTGGTAAGGGGCCTCACAACACTGTTCAAATGAAACTTGTGTATTATAAGGACCACAGAGTTTCACCCTCAAGTCCTCTTCTAAAATCATCTTTTAAATCATCTTTTAAAATGTCTCTAACTGTTTCACCGAAATAATTCCCTAAAATAATATTTTGTTCTGAAAAGATATAAAAAAGCCTAAAAAAGTATTATATTGGGGGACTCAGGAGCCATTGGGGCGCCGGGGGCCCTTTGGGAGCCCAGAGAACCTTTGGGGACCAGGGGACTCCTTTGGGGTTGGGTTGGGGGATCGAAGCCCTTTGGGGTTGTGGTAAGGGACCTCACAACACTGGTCTTTGGGGCGCCGGGTGGTCACACAAAATCAGAAAAAATGTTCAATGTTCCTTTAGTACCTACGCAATTAGACTAAAAATGAAGACATGAAAAATGAATTTCAACTAGCTATGGCTAAGCTTGCTAAAGACCAGCTATTTTCCTGCGAAAACACAAAATCAGAAAAAATATTCAATGTTCCTTTAGTACCTACGCAATTAGACTAAGTCATCGCCCAGTTAACACTAGGATGTAAATTGAGTAATCCTCTCGGAATAGCGAACCAAACCAGATTATACCCACCTAACCAGATCAAAAAATGGCGGTCACACTAACTTGATTAGTAATTGGATTCAGATATACTACGAACGGACTTTCAGTCCTACATTCACGGGTTTCTGCAAAGTGTTATGGGCTTCAGTGAAAAAATACCAGTTTAAAAAAACAAAAATAAACATGTATCCATGAGTTTGACCTCCAAAAAATCGCAATCACGTTCAGTGGTACTAGATGCCTTACTACTGATATTTAATATAATGCGTTCTGGCCGGCCTGCTTTCCATAATTCTTTGTTGTAGTTTTCCATAATTGTGTTACTGAATTATTGCATTTTCATCATTTTTTGGTATAGGCCTATTTCATTAGGATTAACCTATCTTCACTTCTCTGGTGTGGTCGCTATAACATGTAAGTACTAATGTCTATTTGATCTTTTCGTTCTTAGCTAATTAAATCAGAGCAAATATACCTCTCACCCTTCTATCTCGAGTCTAGATTGTAATTGAATATTTATTGATTTAGTTCTTCGTCTGAAAAACGTGAGCAAGCATTTTACATTTTTATAATTTTATGGAAGTTAGAAAAGAAAGTTGATAAGATCATTCGTCCAGAATTTCGGCATTTCCTTCTTGGACAGACTATTCCGCTTTAGTCTTTTTTTGAAGAATAGCAGTAGGTTGCATGGTGATAGCCCAACATAATTTCTAAATTTTAGAACCCAACAAATTATGATTCTTCTCGAAAAATTGTGGAAAGGTTTATTCTTCGACGATTAATAACCTTGCGTAAGACCTTACGTCAATCCAGAGCCGTTCAAAGAAGGGAGGAAACCGGAACAAACGGCCCCTGGTGCCGTGGCTTGGGGGGAGCCGCGGCTGTGGGGTTGCCCACTTTGATCATATTTTCAGTTTGACTCGGCTTTTATTGCGTAGGCCTGTACTTGAGACGGGAGGGGGGGGGGCTGTAAATATTTTTTTGTCCAGGCACCACCAACCCTAGGAACGGCTCTGCGTCAATCTAACCGTAAGATGGGGCGAAACAAAATGGCTTTGATGGAAGGCGTTAAGCAAGTTTCACCTGTCCTAAGTTAATGTGTTTAAAAAATTTGAATTTGATGAACAATTACTTAGAGTTTATGGAAGCTAGAAAGTATCTATAATTATTTATTTCGGTATTGGAATTTCTGCAGATGAAGATTGTTACCACTGGGTATGATAATGATGAAAGTATGTCAGAATGAGATAGGGTTGCAGTGCGAATGTAACCGTTTCGATATACATAGAGATAGACATATGAACCGTAATATAAAATGTAACAGCCTAAACATAAAGCCTCGCGTTTGGAGCGTAAAGGATTCATTAAGCTTTTCACAAAAAGTTTAATTTCCCAAAATTTGAATAAGTAATTATTTGAAAATCGCAGCGTGAAGTCGAATGTTGGGGCTGTGCTTTGACATATGGTACATGAGAATAGTTGAGCTAGGTGTTCAGCTTGAGGTTCTGAAACATTTATACGTCTAGACCAAGAACTACTAACATAGCATTATAAATAAATACTACACTGAAGAATCATTATTAAGTTGCATATTGTACTTTTACATATTTTAAAGCTTTAAATAACAACTTACTGCAGCATCAAGCCGCATGATGCCAACACAGCTGCGCAACCTTCTCCTAAGCTACAATCTACTCGAAGTGTCACTATCTGCCCTCTCCCATGAATTTACAATTTCCTTTGAACTCTTTATTATAACATTTTCTCACCCCGTTCAGGGACGACAAGCTTTTCGCCAAAAGCACAGTCCATGACAATTTGTCATCCTTCATCCGTTAAACGTGGCCTTGCAATCTTAACCTTTCTTCAGAAAAAATCATTTAAATATAGTAGCATAACATGCTAAGCTCTAAACCAAAAGTGTATACACAACAAAACAAAAATGAAGCATGTATTAGCAAGACAGCCCGTACTTCACAATCGGCGGGACTCACGATTGTCGGAGGCATCTTAAACACTCAGTAAGCAACGTATACAATGAAGAATCAGTCAGACTGTAATGGCGTCAGCGCGTAGTTCTACGTTCTTCGCATGCGCAGAACGCCGCCCGTAGCGCTGCGGCGGCGGAATCAGGGTTGCCAACTTGCACACTTTTCGTGTGAAATGCACTCTCTTTATTTCATTGCACCCTTTCACACCACGGACCGGATTTGCACTCTTTTTGCCCATTATTTACTCTTTGCACTCTTTTATGAAATGATGATAGAAAAAGTATAAAGCGAAATAAAAAATCTAAATTAAACTATTTAAGCGCAAAAGATAGAGCAGCTAGCCGGTATGATCCCTGTTATCTATGCCTGGGCCGTTCCCCAGGCGTCTTTCTCGTTTTGTCAGCCATTTAGAAAGAAGTAGATCAAAGCATAGATAACCAGTGAAATCGTAGTAAATTCATGGGCACAACTGTTCTTCATGGAAATGGAAAAGTGAGTATGAAACTTGAAGTAAGGCGATGCACAAGCAACATCCTAAATAAACCTACTGAAGTCTAATCTCAAACTGATAAAATTCTGCAAGGACTTTAGGCCTGTGCATCATTTTAAAGCGTGAATGACCCATATCTTCTTGTGATAGCCATTTTTTCTGAAATAAACGTCTTATCTTACCAGCCAGGGGTTCAAAAATTTGCTATGGATGGGACCCATACTGTCAAAATGATATAAAAGGGTAAATTAAAAAAATATGGGGTAGCCTTAAATTGTAGTTTAGACTTTAGACACTTTTTGCTATCTTCGAAAGCAGCTGAGTTAGGTGAATGACACTTTCAGAAATGAATCCAGGGACAAAAATATTCGAGCCAATTGAAAATGACAATGAAAAATGGGCAAATATTGAGCAGTTCATATTTTTGACCTATAAATAAATTGAACATACCACTCGATGCCTTTTCTTATGCTCTTTCCGATTATAATAATCATTTTTGGTGCAAATTCACTTCACCCCACCCAAATATACCAATTCAGGGTATATATTTGCACATTGGGGTGGGGGTAAATTTCAAACTTACCTCTATAGTCAGAATTACATCCTGAATCTAAATTTAACATTCCTTTGCGTCAGAAATAAACTTTACAAGACCCCCCCCCTAATGAGTAAATATATACCCTAGGGATTGGGAGCAAAGTGAATTTACGCCAAAAGCAATTAGTATATTTGGAAAGACTATAAGAAAAGGCATCGAGTGGTTTGTTGACTTTATTCATGTGAACTGCTTAATATTAACCAAAATAGAGCAACATAGCACCAAAAAGACAGGTATACTAAAAAAAATGATCCTTTTCTGTGGATGCTTGAATTCTGCGGGCCTATCTTAGATTTAATAAGATTTTTGAATACTCAAAATTTCAGTTGGGGGAGGGGGCAAACTGTCGCCAGGTATTAAAATCATCCACATCCATTTCGCTTGCTGAATTTTAAGTAAGACTGAGTTTAAAACATCTTTGTCTTTGTCAAGCTTTGCTTATGGACAAAGCTTGGCAGAAGTAGTAAGTGCTAATATTCTCAATTTTAAGCAAAGTTGATTGTAGAATAGGCTAATCACCCCTTTTAATATTCCCGAGAGCTTATACAGTAAGCAAGTAATCTTGTACAAGAGCCAAGGAGAAAAAAGGTGCCTAGTATTTCTGTCCAAGCCTTTTTCCTTTTTTGCATACTTATTTCGGCCTTGGTTTTTAACATTATTAAAAAAAAAAACAGGATTTTTTTTCAACTGAAAGTAAGGAGGAACATTAAACTTAAAACGAAGAGAAGTTACCACGTATTTGAAGAGGGTTACCTCCTCTCCAATAACTTAGTCCTCTCACTAAAGTTTTTTAGCACTTTTAAAAAAGCTTCTCGTTGTTCTAGTTTAGCAACCCTTGTGTTTCAGGAGTTGTTTTTAAAGAATTGGGACACAATTCAAACTATAGCGTAAAGATTGAAGAGTTGAGGAGCAGGCAACCCGCTTCATATACGTGGTAAATTTTGTTCGGTTGAAATTTTAATGTTGCTCCTTACTTTCAGTTGAGAAAATTTGTTTTCGCATTTAATTTCTGATCTTGTTCTAAATGATCCGAGGACTCAGCTTACTAGTTGTGTTGTAAAGACATAATCGGATGTGTGGTAAACGTGAGGTACCATCTTAGAACAAACTTCCACAAGAGCAGGGTTCAGAACAATCAGACATCAATGCTGCAGCATTAAGACCTTCCCCAACAAATTACATGCTGAGCCTATAATTAAAGCCAGCTTGAAGATTACGTCGTGGGTCGTCTTGGACGACGTTCCCATTACAAAAAAACTTTAATCCTTGTCCTGAAAATACTTTTGGAGACTCAGAACTTTGCAAAAGCTTCAATCAGGGCAGAACTAAAATTAGTGGGATAATTAGACACGTCATTGCCGCTGTAGAAAGAGATGTGCTTTCGCGTGAACTGAAGAAAAGTTCATATCTCTTTAAGAGTTGAAGAATCTACCGATAAATCTTGGCAGAAGGTCTTGGTCCTTATAGGAAAGTACAAAGACTCCAAAGATATAGTGCGAGTAGACTTTCTGGGGCTTTTGCCAGTAAGTGACGCCAGTACAGAAGGGCAAAAACGTCTAATACTTGGACATTTGGAAAGCCTAGGAATACCTTTGCAAAATTTGATGGCGATTGCCTTTAACAATGCCAGTGTTAACACTGGACATCGAAAAGGTCTTGGTGTACTGTTAAAAGGATATGTGCCGGATTTGCTTGTGCTATGCTGCACAAGCCATTCCCTTTGTCTCTGTTCTACATGTGCAGCTAAGGCGTTACCAGGTGGATCTGAGATCTTTAAATGTGACATATTTGCGTATGGGGTATATATCCCAAAAATAAAGGATGATTACTAAAGATCTACCAAAAGTTCTGTCATGTGTAAACCATAAGCTTTTGCAGACTTCAAGTAAGCGGTGGCTCACGTTTGAAGCTTCCGTTGAACGGATCCTTGAGCAGTGGAACCTGTCCTTTTATTCTTTACCAACCATGGAGAAGGTGACTCCGCTGGAAATAGAGGAGCCAAAGAAAAGGCTTATAAAATCCTTGCTTTTATGCGTGATTCATCCGTGAAAGTTACTTAGTATTTTCTTTCATGTCTTACAAAAGGTTTTATGCCCTAAACAAAGAGTTTCAAGCTGAGGGATCAGGGATTCACAGGCTTTTGCGAAGTTCGCGACAGACCGTATCTGTTGCTCCACAAGTGCTTTGTCAATAAGGAAGAAATAGGGCGCGTAAAAGATCCATTTAAAGTTTGGTTGAGCCCTGCTCATTTTCTTGCACTTGATTGTATAAAGTTGGGACCAAATGCACTGTGCCTCATGAGAAGCCTGCAAAACATTGGCCTATTGAGTGCTCAGAAGGTTCACTGCGTCCAGATGAGCTATCTGATTTATTTTTTTTTTGGGGGGGGGGGAATTGTGCTCACAAATGAGTAAACAAATTGACTACAATGACCTAACGTTGGAAAATCTCAAATGCTTAAGTCCAAATGTCACCTTATCTGGAGATGTGGAAACTCTTGTGCCTCTTTTTCAACGGTTTCCGAATTTGTTGGGTGACAATGAGGCACAAAGTTATAAAATACAAATATAAATGCAAAAAACACGCAATTTTGTATGCTGTTTTGAAGGATGATAAATCCGTTATGTTTCTGCTTCCATTTTTTTTTCGCTGTGCTAGAGTACGGAACTTGACTTGACTACAGTGAAGTAAGCTATAGTTCACGACTAGTTACTTGAACCTCTTATATTCCTTTCAAAACTTTTGGATAAAAAGGAGACAAAACTTTAACTAAACATTGGATGCAGTCAACTATAGTTCAGTTAAAGATCTAAGCAATCAAAATTAACACCAGCAAATTTCAAGCAGAGCAATACCTTTTAAGCTAAAAAAAGAATTATAATCATTATCTAACTTATTATTTAGAGGTAGATTTCCTAACTTTATTTTAAATACTATTGAAAAATTTAAATAGAATATGTTTATCGATCGAAATATAACTGATAATTATGGGTAAATGGCGTGAGAATGGTCAGAACAGTGAAAGGGTCTGCGCGCGCAAATTTTTTGACTTGCACACGCTTTTAACAACTTGCACTCTTTTTTGGCCTTGATTTGCACTCTTTTTTGACGTTGGCAGTTGGCAACCCTGGGCGGAATCGCAAAACGGTACTTACTTAAAAAACATACCTCGTAGCAAGAACACTCATTTCAGCCGAACGATTATTTTTGAAGACAAATTTAGAGTCCTGAGGGGGAAAACACATGCCATATACGTGACAATAAACAGTTTTTTTTCAAAGCAGCTTTTCTGCTTTTTACAAGAACAGATTTTATGCGAGGATTTGAACGAAAAAACAAAACCAGCTATTCTTGTGAAAAGTAAAAAAAAAACTACTTTCGCTTTTTTTTTACTTCTTCTGTTTTGAAAGCGACGTTATTGAAAAAAACACTTAACTTCACTCATATGGCAAGTATCTTCTCTTTCGACAGGTCAACCATACTCAATCCTCTTGATTTTCTTTCAAACATATTTAAACACTAAACTCAAGCGTGCAAACTCAAACACAAATTTGTGTAATTTTTCCACAGTGGCAATATAAAACACAATAATGCATGCTCTTTGTCACTTTTCTCATTATTTTTTTTTCATATGGCCATTAAGCCAATATGACATTGTATCCAATTTGGCTACCAAGAAGCTCATTTAGCATAGAACAACTTCATCATAAATTTTAGTAAATTACACCAGTTTTATCCAATTTGATGAAGAGCTTCCTTACATGTAAAAACAAGAAATAAATTGTAATCACAAAATATTTATAAAATCTGGACTGGTTTCGACAAAGTTATATGCATAGAAATTACCAAATTACTAACTATGCAAAACAATGCCAGAATTAGACAGACGTATAAGCATAAGCTTCCTCCCAGGCTAAATTGCCAAACTGGGCTAACTTCTGTCAATTTACCTGTAAAGTCCGAGTTTGGCTACCGATTTTTCCACAAAACTAACGTGCCTGACGAAGCACATGTGTCTTGGGTTTGGCAGAATATCTGTGTTATATATAAAGAATGGATGGGGGCTTAAGTTATGTAGCCAAAAATTGCCCGATGCGAACAGGCCCAACCACTTGTGTGACAAGTGAAAATAATCATTTTTATACAACTCTGAAAAAGTTATGCCAGTTTTGCCTCTCACAGAGACTATCTATTTTGGCTTTGCTCTAATTAGCCATGGCTCCCAAGTCTTTTATCACTCTCACTAAGTTGATAATTCAAGATCAACGGACTCCGTCGAGGCCTTCGGCCACAGCCATTTGTGTCTCACAACCTAACAAAGACAACATAAAACATCATAGCAACATTTCTTTATAATAATTGTGTCGTGTAGAGCATATTCATGATAAAGCACACTATTGGATTCGGGGTAGCATGACTTTGAAATTACTCCGGACCTGCTTTTTTTAGACTCAGGAATGTTGAAAATCTCCGATTAATGACTGCAACTTGATTTCAGGGTTGCATCGATGAGTCCAGGTTTTATCGCCAAGGAGCATATTGCTGAGGAAATTGGGATCAGTGTTCAGATTTACCAGTACATCCTGTGCCGTCTTTGTCAAAACAAAATCTCATGGCACTTGCTTCCACTTCCTCACTCATCGGCGGTTTGCCGGTGATTGGTAGTTTCAAGTTCCAATACCCACCAAAAATGGCTGTCGACACCAGGTACATGTATAGGCAGGTTGTAGCTGCCTAACTTCATTGGTTAACAAACAGAAAATATGGTTGGAAACATTTTGAACGAAGTCTGCTCCAGAGTCATTTCAACAGGAAAATGAAGAGTTCAAAAACTGGTAAAACGGTCTATCGACTACGAAACGGTATAGTTTTCACAATATAACGAATATTTGAGATCCAAATTGCATCTAGCCTCCAAAATGTAATAATAAACAATAGAATAGTGATTCACGTGAAAGTAAAAAACAGGAAGAAAACATGGTCACTAATGCTTTTTTCTACTTGATAAATAGAGTCATGTTTTGTTGTTTTTCAGGTCAAACAACTGTTTTCCACCCTTTTCCTACAGTATGCGGACTTAGAAAAAAATAATAGCTTTCCCAGTAAGCCTTAACTTACAATTACCCCACTTGGTGCAAAAAAAACTCCACAGCTACTTAGTTAAACATATTATAACTGAAAACCAGCGTTGCCAACGCTTTGAAATAAACTGTACCAGTTTTCCAAGTAAAATTGTACCGCAAGAGGATAAATTGTACCATCTGAACAGTAGGTTAAAAATTTGTCATAACAAGAAGAAAAACTTGGATAAACCAAAACTTGAACAGATATCCTAGTAAGAAAGGAGCAAGGGAAGCCAAAATATACAGGAAAAGAGGTATTGTACCGACAAAGTTCGTAGTGTACCGCATTGTGCCAGGACCTCTAAATAGTACCAAAAATGGTACAATTCTTCCGCGTGGGCAACGCTGCTGAAAACTAACCTTTTCAGTTCATTTAGGGTAAATGGATAAAACACTTACTTATCTGTAATTTTAACTCGATAATTCTTCATCGTTGTTTTTGGCTAGATTTCAAGAATATGATGCTGCTTCTTCCTATTGTTTATTATCATGATAGATTAATCCCAAAGTTCTTTTCATAATCTGTGTTAACTTGGCGTTCAGTCTACGTTGTTCCTTTTTTTTTTATTTAATTTGAGAAAAATATTTACTAGACTGAGGCTCACATCAAACTCTATTGCCAGAAGTTGAGACACAGAAGTTGCACCATTAAACTGAATTGTAGCATAATTGTATTCATAATCCCTTTGCGAATAATTCGATTTACAATACCTGTTCCTTATAAAAGAACAAAGTAAGCATTTTTCTCAGAAGAAGGCCTCGACAGTGAATGGAACATGTTCCTCACCGATCTTAACCCCCGGGAATTTCTTGTGAAAACCATTAGGCGGACATGGTTGTTCCATGAGAAGCTTTTTGAAGTTGGGAGAGCTCAATTATAGATACGGTGAAGATAATCTGACTTCACAGAAAGCAACTTAAGATAGCCTATAAGAATCCCTCTGAAATGAGCGATTTTGCCACAAGCCCGCAACTGTAAATGACAACAAAAGAGCAAGATACTCATATCATCAGATTCATAAGGCTCAGATCCACCCATTAACCGAGCCAGAATTATTATATTGCTTAGAATTTCTGCTAGAGAAGAATCTAAAATACATATTAAACTATTTCACTATTTATGATTTAACAAATGTTCAAATTATTTTTAATCCAAAAATCCCTGTAAACCAAATTTCAAAAATATTATTTGGTAGATGCAAGAATATGGCTATAGAGTAATAGCAAAATCTTCAGCTTTCGTTGATGCAGTAAAACCGTAAGCGAGTAGAGAAAAAACATACGAAAACTTTCAATGGGAACCAAGGCTGTATCTAGGGGGAGGGTTGTGTGTCCAGGGGGAGGGTTAGGGGTTTTGAATCCCCCCCCTGTACTGTTTGTTAGACTTGTTAAAACACAACAAAACTGCATATATAAACAAAGTTTTGATGTTTTTTTAAAGTTTTTTGTAGCCCTCCCCCCCCCCGAACAAAAATCCTGGATACGGCCTTGAAAGAAACGTAAATCTGAAAGATACCATTTCAGTCTCCGCAGAAATGTTTTCAAATTCGGTGAAGAACTAAAACGAAGTGTCACGCTGTCACGCAGCAATATTATTCGCCAATAACTATCTCTTTAGAAGGCGCAACTCTTTCTTAAAAGCCTACCAAAGGCAATTAGGGTCGCTGTATAGGCCTAGTGGGAAACTGCAAGTAGGCTCAGGTAGGGAAAGAGGGTAATGAAAGGTTTCACATTACCCGAGTGAATTACTGGGAGGGAGTTGAAAAATAAAAACTTATTCAGAACTTGGAACTATAACTTACGTTTTTTTATTACACATTTACATTTTTTTGCCTATTTTTTTATTACATTACTTACATTTTTTTTGCCTCAGATTTTATTTTATCGCATGAAGCTGCTTATATCATGTGGATTATCGCTTCGATATTATCAGAACATCTCGTTGAATGCGGTCACTTTCAAAAAGGAGCTGCCCATAGAGAGAAAATGTTCGCCCAAAAGTTAACTAACTTTTTTTTTATTATTTACCAAAAACTTAGATATTTACATGAAAACGCAGAATCAAATAATATCTTACTCATGGGACCCGAATTACCTTCAGCGAGTCCTTGAATATCATCCTTGAGTTATAGATTCATAAAATTCTATTATTAATCTGTTGCATCTATAACCATGAGTTTTTACCGAACTTTTTTTTTACCTGGCAGGGAAAAAATGGAGTTTTTTAGAGGCCCGAATATCACAACTTTGCTTTTTTCAGCATTTTCTTAAGGGGGTGTGTACTTAACCATGGTTAAGGACATGGGAGATGTTCCCACGGCCGTATTTAGGGGAGGATTTATGGGGTTCAAACCACCCCGAAATGTTTGCCCGATTCGTAAAAACGTAATAAAAATGCATACACCATTTTTGATGCGATTTTTAGGTTTTGTGGTACCCCCCCCCCCCCCCCCCGAACAAAAATCCTGGATACGGCCCTGGATGTTCTCCACTATTTCCTGTGTGCATATTGGGGGCTTTCATTATTCAAGTCACAGTCCGATTTCTTTCAGTTTAAAGTATGTTAGAATATTTTACAATAAGAAACGTGACATACAAATATATGACATACAATTATGGCAGTTAAAGAGATTAATTGTAATCCTGGTTTACATAGCTTTTTTACAAGATCTTGTTACATTTGAGTTTAATTAATTTGTTTTACGATAATTGGAAATATCGTAGAACCGAAAAATATGATATGAATGAGTCTCTATCCTTGGAATGCTGTTTTATCTAATATCAATAAACTTAGGAAACGAAGTATGTTACATGACAATCTTCAAGTCAAATCTATTGCACAATAGAAAGGGACACTCGCAAAGACAATAAACTAGAGAGGGAAAAGAATTTTTTTTTTTCTAAATGAAAAAGCATGTGTAATCCCGACCACACTCAAGAAAAGAAGTTAGGTTAATCATAATGAAATAGGTACTCCTGTACTAAATAGTTTGGGCGCCAAGTGCCAAAAACTCACCCCCCCCCCTGTTGTAAAAGGTACAAATTGTTGGAGAACGGATTCTGGTCAATTTGACCCTGCTGATCACGTATCTGTTGGGACCCGTGACCGCCGGCACCGGCAAGACCCTCAAAATTCAAATGTTTCATTTTTTGATGGCGTAACAGGAATAAATTCTTAATTTTTTGCTTTAACTGATGAAAAATTAACGAAGCTAATGTTTAATTATTTTTCTCTAAGCTAATTTGGCAATCAGAGCACCAAAGCATGCCGGAATAGAAATAACTGGATGCAAATAGACTCATCTAAACACTGAGTTTAGCAAAAAAAAAATCACACCAACAAAGTATAATGATAGATGAGATAACGATAATATTTCTAGACAGATTAAAAACGCTGATCACAAATCTACCAGATTCCTGGATCTGTGAGCTTACTTGGAGCTCAACTTTTTATACGTGTATTAAAAAAAAAAAAAACATTCCTGAAGCTTAGCTTTTGTACCTTTGATCTTTGAACCCTCTCAGGTTAATTATATATATATATATATATATATATATATATATATATATATATATATATATATATATATATATATATATAAAGGAAAATGACTGAGGCTAAACTAATAAACTTAGCTGCTTCATGGCATAATATTGCTCTTTAAGATTATCTCCTGGCTAAAATAGGTTGCTAAGAGGCAAATGTAAGAAAATACTCTTTTCAGTGACTAGTTTCAAAACTTTCCACCATAAATAGGCCGAAATTCTTAAGTTTGCCTCCCAATATTTTTCTGAAACTATGCCTGTGACTACATTGATATCTTTCTGCCTAGGGAATGTAAATCATTTAAGCTCAGCTATTTAATATGTGAAATAAAAAAGAACAATCATTTTTTAAGGTTTTAATCAAGGTTTTAAAGATATGCAAATGCAACATTTCCTAAATTTTGAAAAAAAAACCTTGATATGGCTTAAATTCTACTCAGATAACAAGAATTGCATTGTCAGAACTAAAGCTAAAGAAAAAGAAACAGGTAACTGAAAATTAAAGTAAATGTTGTTTGGTCAAAATTTCAATAGGTATAGACCTGTCAAGTAGGCAAATTTCAGGACCCATTAGAGGGAGAAGGAGTGGAGTTAGGTACTTCAAAATACCTTCCCCGGACATACTTTAGCCTGTAGACCCATCCCTGAAAGTTTCATTTTTCCTAACTTAACTCCTTTCCAAGATAGCCACAAGTAGCTGAAGAAGAATTTTACCAAAATAAAAATTGTAGTCTTGGTTGAATTAGTAATGATTCAATCTCAGTTAGCCTACCCTCATCTTAAACTAGCCTAGGCTATACTCCTCGTCTTTTCAAAGGTGAATGGAATGCCATGTTCCTGACTGGCCTAAACCCCAAACCCCAAGTGAGCTTAAAACTAAACTGAAGTGCTACGTGGCCTCAAAGTTATTGGTCATCTTTCAATTCTTATCCTTCGAAAACTTCGAAAAAACCTGATATTTCTAAGCATGTTTTTTCTATGATGCCGCCCCTCTGGAAAGTTGGACCCAACCAAATCTGAATCACTGATATTGATTCTATAAACCTATGCACTCAGAAAATTTGTACCCGACACAACATGTACTTTTGGAAATAAGCAAGATAGCTTCACTAGGCCCCCGGACTAAAACGGACTCTTTTATATAGTGCTAGTTTGGTTAATGCTAATGAAATAAAATAGGATGAATATATAATAGTTTGGAAACAAATTTGGGCTATATATTTGCACATTACGGGGGCAGGGGTAAAGCATAGCATATATTAAATACGTAACCTAACCTAGGTACCTCTCCCCCCCTAAATCCCCAAAAAAACACAGTTTAATATCGTATACGCAATGAAATCCATGCTATCATTGCCTACTCTATAGCGGTTAACAGGTCAAAAACGGGTTTTATCATTGCCTACTCTATAGTGGATGCCTCGGGTTTTTGTGACTGGTTTTAAAAGAGCCTGTTTAACAGAGGAGTACCATGAAATATACCAAAATCTGAAAAATATAAAACTTTAGTAACAAAATTATGGAAACTACAACAAAGAATTATGGAAAGCACCCCACCCAGAACGCATCATTTTAAATACCTAACCAACTCTAAATATTAAATATTGAATTAAAATATACCATCAAAGTAGTTTATCTCATCCATGCTAAGCTAATAATCTCCAAATACAGATAGAGAAACCGGTTTTGCTCAGATCAAGAACTTGAGTGTGGTTGTGGTAACACGTAAGTACCTGAAAACACAGCTCCGAGTACTTACTAGAAATAAAATGAAAAGATACCCCTTATCCTAATAGTACCAGTTGGACAATGGTCCTGTGATCCCAAATGATAGGTCGAAAGCTTGAGATTTTAACTAACGCTAAAGTTTCACTTTTTGTCACAATTCTTCAAGAAAGACTGCTCAAATACAAGGGTGGATGAACTTGAATGAGAAGTATTTTTAAGGAACTTTAAGACTTTAACGTAAAGAGCGAGGGTTGAGGTGGGGGAAGGGACCCTCATATACGGAATAGTTTTCGTATATGAGGCCAAATTTGCAACTCCAAAGACAAAAAATAAAGCTTCGAATTCAGAATCAGGGACGTAACTTGCTATGAGGCAGGGTGCAACTGTCCCTCCAGGCCGCAGTTTCCCCCCTCCCATTTAAAATTTAGTTTCTTAAAAATATTGTCAAAACTAAGATAAGCCTGCATAATTCAAGCATCAACATAAACGGGCCAGTTTTCTTTAGTATATCTTTACCTTTATGTTACTATATGACTCATTTTTCAGTTATCACTGTCGTTTTCACTTGATTTGAGAAAATTGGCTCCAACTTTGCCCCTCCCCCCCCGAGGATTTTGAAAAAATTATGCCACTGTTCAGGATGATTCTTTTCATTGCAACAATTGGTCAATGGCCAAATAATTAAATAATTTGGCCTCAAAGCTATGGGGCCAAATTTGCAATTCCAAAGAATGAAAAAAATGAAGCTCTTGACTCAGAACGATTAATTTCATTACAGCTAACTGATTTAACTAAGTGATTGCCTTAATTTCAAAGCCTCTTAAAAAATCACACAGAGTAAGTTCACAAGGATATTTTAGAACTCCTCTTTTAATACCATAGACTCCCAGAGCCTCTGTGTTCCAATACTGAGGAGGTACTCCCCCTACTAAGATTCCCTTAAAAATATCCCTACTAAGGTTACTTTCTGTTATGTTATAGGTGATAATTTCTAACAAAATATAGGATGCATTGTATTTAAATTAAAAGAACTTCGAAATAATTTATTCCAGCGCGTAAAACCATACATTAGGATCTTTATTAGCTCAATCTGAATACGAAGACTGTATTCTATGTCTATATGTAGTCTATATCTATATTGTTCAATCTGGATACGAAGACTGTAGTCTATATCTATATTGTTAAATCTGAATACGAAGACTGTATAGTCTATATCTATATGTAGTCTATATATATATATATTGTTCAATCTGAATACAAAGACTTTAGCCTATATCTATATGTAGTCTATATCTATATTAAATAAAAAAAACAAGTTTTTTAAACTGAAAGTAAGGAGCGACATTAAAACTTAAAACGAACATAAATTATTCAGTATTTGAAAGGGGCTGTCCCCTCCTCAACGCCTCGCTATTTAAGCTAATGTTTTTTATTTTTTTAAAAAATAAAGTTGTGAGAAAGAGTAAAACTTTAGCGTAAAGAGCGAGGCGTTGAGGAGGGGACAGCCCCTTTCCCATACGGAATAATTGCTGTTCGTTGTAAGTTTTAGTGTCGCTCCTTACTTTCAGTTAAAAAACTTATTTTTTTTAATCTAATTTCTGATCGTTTTTTAGTTAATGCAGCTTTTATTTTGGCTCACCGTCATTGAATAAGTAAACAAAATTTGCAAAAAAAATTTACTTTTCTTTTGCTAAATGGCTGTCTCTAAATTTGGTTCTGACGTAATTTACAAATTAACTTACGTAACGAACTTCTATGTTCATATATTTTTCTTCTGGCAAAAAATACAAAGTTGCAGATTTTTGCAGATATGAGCTTGAAACCTATGTAATAGGGTTTTCTGACACGTTGAATCTGACGGTGTGATTTTCACTAAAATTCTTTCACTTGTAGGGGATGTTTCCCCCCTCTTTAAAAAATCGGGTAAATTTTCTCAGGCTCGTAGCCTTTGATGAGTAATACTAAACTTAATAAAATTTATATATTTAGAATCAGCATTATAAACCCATTCTTTTGAGACATTTATTGACATCAAAATTCCGTTTTTAAAAGTTTCGATTATTATTGAGCCGTATCGCTTGTTTTTTTTTATTGTTTTTTTTTTATTACGTATATGTTATTACGTATATGATGGGGTTCTCCCCTTAGTCAATACCACGATCTTTACGTTAAAAGTTAAAATTTTTTTTAATTCACAAACCCCTGAATCACAAAGGCCGTTTAATTAGAATAGATAGCTCTTTTGAAAGCACTAAAAAAAATTTAGCGTAAAGAGCGAGGTATTGACTTGGGGGAGAACCCCTCATATACGTAATAATTTCTTTTCGCTTTAAGTTCTAATGTTGCTTCTTACTTTCAGTTGAAAAAACTTAGTCTTTTTTTAATTTAATTTCTGATCGTTTTTTTAATAATGCTTGGAAATCCGGCTCCCCCTTCATAGAAATAGCCCTTACCCCAAAAAAACATCCTCCACGGAAATATTCTCCCGAGTAACCCCCTCCGCCCGCCCCCCCCCCCCCAGAAAAAAATCCTTCCTGAAAATGTCTGTATACTTCAGTAGAGGAGGGGGTCCGACTCGTGACATGACCACGTGGTTTATGGTTTTCTCAGTGAGAATGAAAAAACAGGAATTTTCTCACTTGAAAAACCATGAATTTTGTCACATTTATGGTTGTTTTCATGGATGGTTATGTGTGTTGTTCGATTTATTTGATGTTTTTCTCGGATGTCAACATCAAATTATGGATGTTTTATGGTTTTTGTCAGTGAGAATTTGAAAAACCGGAACTTTCTCACATTTATGTCTGTTTTCATGGATGGTTATGTGTGTTGTTCGATTTATTTGTTGTTTTTGATCTCTGTTTTATGGATGATCCAGAAATAGTATTTGTTTTTGTTTCTCGAGTCATATGTTATGACATTCCCGGAAGCAGTTAGATCACTTGTTTCCTTCTCAGCCAATCAGCGAGTCGGTTACATCCCCCCTCTCAGCCAATCAGAGGGCTGGTTACATATGATTTCCCCGTTACATAAAAAATTCGCCATTGAGATTTCGTATATAACGGGCATACAATGTGATTAAATTATCAGAAAGTATTGTGACACAATGGATAGAACATATGAAATTATTGATGAACTTGAAGCCTTGGCAGCCACAATTAGCAATGTAATTTCTGTTTTCATTTTTTATTTTCAAAATAAAATTGTTTTCCGTGGTCACCCTCTACTATATTCGGGTAAACCCCCCCCCATACAAACGTCCCGATATGATGTTTATACTCGATAAAAAGTGTAAAATACGCTCTTTTTTCGTTACGTAAACCCCATCCTTCCTTCCCCCTCTGTTTACGACCTTAATTCTAGCAAAAAGAAATAATTCTCTTTTCGTTAAATTATAGCCTTTCTCTATTGTGATTTAAAGTGTATACTGACTTTCGTCACTGTTGTTATTAGCTTGCTCTGGTTTTGACACAAGACTCCAATGTGAGGCATATAATTAGCAATCACCCTTTCCGGCTTACAAACGCGGTCAACGGAACTATTCTTCCGTCAAATTAAAACACAATGATGCAATAATTAAGCTAAGACCTACACAACCTGTGTGGAAGTAGAGAAACAAGTTCTTTTCGAATTAGGGTCTAACAATATCCCCCTCCCTCCCCCATTGTCTTACAACCCCAAATTCTCGCAAAAATAAATACCATTTTTATCCATTGCTTCCCTCTATATTTCCAGCGAAATGGGCCCCCCCTCCCACCACTCTAATACAAACATCACTTTGCAATGAAAACGAAAATATATTCTCTTTACCATCGAAAGCTAACCACCGCTAAAGAGAACACTGACATTTTCTCAAATTTATTCTTTCTCTGTGACAATGCCGTCGCTATTAAGCCGCTAACTTGACAATACATTTCCGCAAGCATATAATTAGCTTTGTCACCCTTTTTCCAGCGCTTACTGTAAACGTTTCTCAGATCAAATGGAACGTATTCTTCTGTCAAATTAAACGGTTTCATGCAAAACGAGATTGCAATTTATTAAGCGCAGGCATATACAATCTCTTTTTGGAGAACCGGTGAAATCTCGTTATTTTCAAATTAAGATCTAACAATATATTTAGGACATTGGCGAAAGGGGAGGGGGTCATGCCTCAATTCTATCGCCATCATTGTAAAATGAAAACAAACTGTTTCTTCGCGTGAAAAGTAAGGGGGTGAGTTTAAGAAAAAGATACCTTGCTTGATGATGCTTACATGGACGCGCATTGGGACCAGCTCGGGCGGTGGAGGGAGGGGGTAATTGCCCATGTCTTGTCTCAGGGATATTTTCCGTGGGGGTTATTTTCCGTGGGCTGTTTTTTCTGGGTGTGTGATAAATACCAGCTATCGTAAAAGGATATGGAAAGATAAAAAATACCGTTAATACTTTAAATGCATCAAACAAGGCGTGCACAATGCAGATTAAAACCAGAAAAGAACAGAAACGCCTAAAAATAAGAAATTAGGCCGATTTATATAGGCCGGCTTTTGAAGGGCTCAGGGAGCCGTAATTCTCAGATTCAAAAAAGGATGCAATTAGTATATTTCATGAAATTTTTTACGTTGTGCTTTCTTAGTTATAAATGCCTTTTCTAGACAAAATTATATGGATGATGATACTAACTTTCTTTCTGTAAAAAAAGGGCAACCTATTTAGATACTAATTTTTTCTCTTCTTTTTAAGGCGAATTGTGAAGAATGCGTGCCCCCTCCTTCCAAGAAAGCGAGGGTTAATAATGCGGGCCCTGCGAAGGCTAGTGTCCGGCAATATGGTAGCTGGCCGAAGCCTCCAAAACATGTACAATCATCTGTACAAGAATGTAATGCCACCGGCCAGTCCATCTTCCATCATACGTTGCCTGGGCCTTCAAGAGCTGCCCCACTTATGCATGGTCATGAAGTGGCCCTCCAGAATACACTACCTGGTCCTTCGGATGCCCAAGTGCAGCCGGGATATAAAAATGTAAGCGTTTTTTCCTACCTTTCTATTTATTCATTTTTAGTCCTTTTCAATCCCAATATAAACTTATCTCTGTGAGATATTAACCCCTCACCCCCAACCATTGTTTTAAATTTATCTCCCTCGGAGATATCTAAATGTAATTTTTTACAATGAAATCACTCTTTTCTCTGCACCCCCCTCCCTCGGAGATATCTAAATGTAATTTTTGCATAGAAACCACTCTTTTCTAATCTTTGCTATTGCTTCGATATCTCATAAGCGAATATTTTTAGGTAATTTCTATTAATAATCACTGCCTTTGAACTCAAAATACTATTTTTTCTTATCTTTGCTAATTTCTTTGCATTCACCCCTATCTCTTCGCCGCTATCACATAAGCGAATATTTTTCATGTGTAATTTCAATTAATGCTCACCATTTGAAACTCGAAATCCCCTATTTTTCACAATTGATTATCACAAAGTTTCGAGAGAAGGAACTAAGTGATTTTATTCACATTTATATATTTTTCAAATAAGGACCCCGTAATTTGCGTAAGGATATTTTAAAATAACTTTCAATCTTACAACCCTTACCAATATTATAGTGATGAGGAAACATTGTTGACGATATATTGAGTTAACGGTTTACAGCATTTAAATGTACTGTTTTCTTGTTTGAAGTTCAGGCTTTTCATTTTCAACCACTCACACGGGGGCCTACAATAATTGTGAGCTAATGAGGAGTTCACTGAAGCTGTATGGAATTATAAATATTTCAAATTTGTTGGGGCAGGATGTACAGACCCGGCGCCCGGACTGTACCGCTTGGTCTGGGGGGGATGGTGGGGGCACGTTGAGGGACGTGTCGAGGAGATGCGCCTCGTGGAAGGGATGCGTCACGGCCCCGAAAAGCATCATGGGGCGTAATGCGGGGGGCCCGAGAAGCGCCACAGGGATGCGCTGTGGCTTCAAAAAGCACCACGGATAGTCCGGAAAGCGCTGAGGGGCAAGGTTAGGGGGGGCGCTGGGGGGAGCGCCGAAAAAAAAATTTTTTTTAACACTTTGAAAATAAACCAACAAATTGTCGCCTTCTTTGTCATATCTTAGATTATCTTCAGTTGAATTAACCAAATGTTATTAAGCAATAATAATCCAAATTTTAAAAGCAGTAGGGGATGATTTGAACACTTTGAAAATAAGCTATTTTTTCATTTATAGATTGGGCGAGCATTGGTCCCCTACTCTCCGTCCAGTGAAGAAGGGGAAGAAGAGGAGGCACACGTGGAGCCCCCCAACAATTCACAATGGGACGATGTACATCAAACTCCAGATAATATTGACGACTTTTTAGGTCATTTTTTAAATATTGATAATAGCGCAGTTGAGCTGGGTAATGTAGATAATTCAGATTCAGACTTAACATTGCTAAGTTAAAATACTATGCAGCTTTTGGATGATTTTGTAGATGGATTGAGGGGAAACTCTTCCCCCTCAGAGAACATGAACATTTCCCTACTTCAATCGAATGAAGCGACTTCCCATAGCCCTATTATTGAACAACTGGTGGGAGGGGGTAATATACAAGAGGGAGAGGAGGGTACAACTCTCCCAGAATTTCAGTTATCCAACAGAATTTTAAATAATATAGTTGTTTTCACTGCAATGCTTGGTGATCCCTTTAATACACTTATGGCGGGTAAATTTGTTTATGATCCTATACAAATTGTACACAACTATGTAGACAAAATTCGTGCACTTCTGGAGATCCAGATTCAGTTGTGGGGAGGTAGGGATTCAATTAAGGTCTCCATTGTTCTAAAGTTTTTTTATTTAAATGAAGAAAAAAGTGAGGTTTATTATCATTTTATACATTCCGAAATGCGTGTGGTGTATTCAAATTTAGAAAATTTTTAAGGAGCTTTCATAGATTGGGTGGATCAAATTATAACGCATCTCGAGAACTTTAATGAAAACGGTAGTGGGTCTCTAGTTCTTTTTGTTGAAAATTTAAGCGTAAATATATGTAAAATTAAGAAAAATTTCATTTTAAGAGGGGGGGCAGGTGGGGAGAGGTCAGTAGTTTTAAATTATAATTCAGATCTAGAAGGTTGCCGTGGGGTCCAGCGGATTTGTTTTGAAACAGATCATATGTGTTTCCGATATGCTTTTATCATCTCAGCATACGAGCCTCTAGCTCGGGACGCTAGCAAGAAGAATTTAGACAATTGGGCTGTACATGGGAAGGAAGGGTCCCGTTTTCCCAGTTGTAGATTTTTCTTGCTTAGAAGGAAAATACCCAGTAACGCTTCGATCTGTTGACATTTTTGAAAGGGTTAATGTACATTTAAATATCGGCGTTACTGTGGTACACTACGAAACAGAATTTTAAGATGGAATTCGCTCTAAAAAGAAGGGTGTGGTATACCCTCTAAGGGGCTCCTCAGTTGATTTGGTTAAACACTGGGGTTGGTTGCTATACACACCACCTAGTCAACCGAACACAATCGGTCATTTTAACCCGATCAATGACATGCGGAGCGTCCGGGGGGAGGGTATGAAAAGGGGGGAACGTTTCGCCTGTCCAACATGCCTGTCACAAGTCCGTAGAGAAATGAAACTACGGGGTCACATGAAGCAGTGTAACCGGTATGGCTACCAGACAGTGGAAACGGTTTCAGGGGATAGGGCAATTCTACGTTTTAAAAATTCCCAAAACACCCTTCTCCAGTGCAACAAAATATCTTTGGATTGTGAAGCTAAGCTGGTGGAAGTGAACGATCCTCGATTTCCAAACCGAGTCAAAGAACATCAGGCTATTGCAGTGTCCTACGTCCAAGTGCAAAGAGACAGTTCTAACACCATGCAGGTGTTAGAAATAGTTGAAACATTGGATGAGGGGGAGTGCATGGACAAGGCTTTGACTAAACTGATTGGCACGGCTAATGGTGCTATTTCTCGTTTGAGAAATACGCATTATCCAATGGTGTTGTCTGCAGAGGATCGTCTCGCGATTAAAAATCTAAACATCTTTTGGGTTTGTATGGGAGAGTTTGCAGAGGTGGCTACGGTGGCTAAAGGGACACGTGGGGGGAGGGGTAAATTTAGAGATCATGACAATTTGTGGCAGGAAATATCCTCGGGGGGTAGTAATTTTAGGGGGGTTGCGCATCAATCGTGTAATTTAAATGTTAGCCAGCAGTTTTTTATCCCTGTTTTTATTCCTAATTCTAATTATGATTTAAAATTTATTTTACCGGCACTGGCATGCAAGCATAGAGAGGGTGGGAGAGTAGATTATCAATAGGAAAATAGTTCATTTACCTACAACATTATTCCCAAATCAGCTGAGAAGTTATTGCTTCTCGAACTGAAATGGCAGGCAGTGGATAATGGGCCTATGTGCTGGAATAAAATCAGGTTTTTAGATTCTTTTAGTTTTTTACCCAAGGCATTGAGTCAATTGATTCAAGTGCAAAAAAGCGACAATTTTGATAGCTTTCCCTTGCTTAAACAGCACTTTCCAGACAGTGAAATGTATGACCTGTTGACTCGCAAAGGTATATATGCATACGATTATTACTGTTCTGGCGCACGCTTAAGTGAGGAGAAACTACCTCCAATTGAAGCTTTTTACAATTCACTGACCAACAGTGAATGCACAGCCGAGGAGTATGAGTTTGCCAAGAAGGTGTGGTCCAAGGGGGATTGTAAAAATGGGTGGGATTATTATAGACTGTACTTGGCCAGTGACGTTCTAACTCTGTTGGATATACTCTGTAAGAACACAAACCAGATCCATTCAGACTTCGGGTTAGATATAGGCTATTATTTTTTCGCACCCCATTTAGTGATGGATTTAATTTTAAAAATTAGCAGGGAGGAAATAGGCCTAATCACCGACGTAGATCAGCACCTTTTTGTAGAGCGTTCAATGAGGGGAGGGTATGTTTTTCATGGGGACCGCGTCTTATCAACCGATCCGAGCGGACAAAGCACCGGTGCAAAGTCAAATGCAGTGTTCTTGGACATGAACTCATTGTACCCCTCGGCAATGTCACACTAATCTTTGCCGTGTGGAAACAATCAATGGCTTGAGAATCCTTGTGAGTTCTCCGACATTACCATCGTTAAGGACAATGGGCCAAAAGGATGGTTCTTTGAAGTTGACGGTCACATTCCGCTGGCGTTTCACAACTCAGTCAAAGATTTTGTCTTTCCCTGTATCAATCGGCCGGTGAGCAGGGACTCTCTGAGCCCCTACAATCGTTCATTGGTTGAGGATATGGGGATGCACTGGACTCCCTCTAAACAGAAACTGATTGCTGATTTGGACCCTAAAGAGAATATCGTTGTTCACCATGTGCTTTTGCATTGGATGGTGAGCAACGGCTTCAAGATCACTAAAATACACAGGGTCCTGCAGTTCAATCAGCGACCCTACTTGAAAACGTTTATCGACACCTTTGTCGATAAACGCTCTAAGGCAAATTCAAAGGTGGAGAAGGAAATGTACAAGCTCAGTCTAAATTCAGTGATTTAAAAAATCTGTGAGAGCTTACATACCATATTTTAGTGCGACGTTGTGAATGACCGACTCGAGTGCGAGTGAATGATTGCCAATCCCACTTTCGCCTCGTTCAAGAGCATAGTGACCGGCATGGTTCTTCTACACAGGCGAAAGTAAAATGTAGTACTTAACAAGAATATTGCAGGAAGTAGTTCAGTACTAGAAATTTCCAAAAAGCTCATGTTGTCGTTCTTTTACAATGTTTGCAAGGTGCAATGGCCACGGGAGGGGGAAGTTCAAGTTTATTATGGTGATACAGATTCTCTGCTGTTAAAGGTAAATGGGACTGAAGATTTATTGGGTGATTTGCAAAATGGGGTGCACATCAGCTCACAGATGGATTTCACCAACTGGAATCCATCGCTCTACCCCGAGCTGGTGAAACGTCAAGCCCCCAACCAACTATTAAAATTAAAATTAGAGACGGGGAGTGATTTAATATCCAGGGGGTGTTCCCGGGCCCCAAAGTTTATTGCGTGGAAACTCATAGTGGGGAAGAAAAGAAGGCGTGTAAAGGGGTACCTACACATTTTGTAAAGAGCAATTTGAACATGAGCGTGTACAGAGACTGTGTAAAAAGTAGCCTAGTGCCGAGAGCACAAGTGCTTGCAATTCGCTCTCTACAGTATAGAAATGATACTGTGAGAGTGGAAAAAAATGCAATGTCGTGTATATCCGACAAGGTCTATGTGCTCGAGAATGGTGTGACTGTCCTACCCCACGGCCACTACCGTATTTCAGACTGAGTTGAATGCATTGACTATCGCAATCAACTTGGTCTGGATAAATTAACCTAATCTGACTACCCTCCACCACCAACCTGTTCATAAATTAACCTAACCAACTCACCACTAACCCAACCTCAACTAACCTGTAGCAGTGACGACAACTATTCTTTTTCCACCTCTGCCCCGGGGGAGGGGGGGGATCCCGTCCCGCGGCCGCCCAGGGGGGGGGGGTCCCGCCCGTGGCCGGCCGGTCTTCGGCCCCCCGGTCCCCGGGGGTGGGGGGATCCTCACACCTTTAAATTCACTGTAATCAAGTTCAACTGTGCTACTAGCAATTTCCGAGCGTGTGTGTATTTTCTGTTGTATAGAAAATGTTAGATATAGAAATGTGTTTAAGTTGGCATAATGTGTCGTACAGAAAAGTGTTGTATAAACAGTGTTTTTTATTGTACATAAAGTGTCGTACAAAAAGTGTTTTTAAAGACAAAAAGTACTTATTTATAAAGTGTTATCGTTGTTCATGTTGAACAAATAGAGTTTTCATGTTGATCAATGAAATTTTGTCTTGTTGAATAAGTGTTATTATTTTTATCGTTGTTCATGTTGTCTGCAAATATTTGTTTTCATACAGTGCCGAAATAAATGCTAACTTAAAATATTGTTTTTGTTGTTCTTGAATAGATAGATCCATGGGGAAATTATTGCTACTTATTCATTGAGCACATATGATTTACAGTTATTTATATTCCGACTGTTGTCAACAGCATGTATCAATTTAAAGCACCCTTCAGATCGTTTCTGTGTGGCCCCTCAATGTCGGGGAAAACAACACTTTTAGCTAGAATAATTCAAAATTGCGATAAAATGTTTTTGGAAAAACCGAAAAAAATCTACTATTGCTATAGTATTTGGCAGGAGTCCTATGATAAAATAAAAGCTATTGCCACAACCATACCAATACAATTCATAAGAGGACTTGATGTTTTCAATAGTATTGAATCGAACTCGTGGTTGATTATTGATGATTTGGCTGAATCCATTGAAAAGTTCTCAGAGGAAATGTTACAACTGTTCACTGTTTGCTCCCATCATGAACACATTTCTGTTACTCTGGTTCTACAAAATCTGTTTCATCAGAGCAAATGTATGCGAACACTTGCTTTGAATTGCACAGTCTATATTATCTATCGAGTCGTTCGTGATTCTAGCTCGCGCAAAACTCGCAATAAGCAGATATAACCCCGCGCTCCGAAATTTATATTTTCAGCGTACACACAGGCGACTAGCAATCCCTACGGTTACATTGTGCTGGATCTTAATCAGAGCACACCCGAGGATCTACGTGTAGTCACCGACATTTTCAATAATGAAATTACAGTATATCTACCGGTGAACAGTAGAAAAGGCTATTAGTCGCCATTATGACACTGAAGAAACTACACGAACAACGGCATCTATTTTCCGTTTTAAGAATTTCAAAACCAGTGCTTAGGGAGGCCATACTCAAACATGGGGTTGACAATGATTTCATTAATCTAATATCTGAAGTTTTTTTAAATTTGACCGAGGGAAATGTTCAACTGTCAGAAGGTTTTAGACAACGGACAAAGCAACATCGTTCCACTGTACGAGCCTGGGCTTTTAAAAAAACGTTGAAAAATATTAAAAGAACACGGCTCCTTCAAGCAGGCGGTAGCTTTTTCACACTTTTACTACCGATAATTGCAGGACTTGTAAACAGTTTTCTCTAGAGAGAGAATGGCAAAACCATATAAATTGACACCATTTGAACTTGTCCTCTCACCCATCGAACATTTTGAGGACAATCTAAGCAAATTCATTAACGACGAGAATATTGCCGATGACAAAAAACTGCTTTTACTTCAAGATGCATTGCGACGTGTGGAAAAACATAAACCATATGGTGAGAGACCCACCGTCGTCGATCCTTCTAAACAGGAAACATCTCCTCAAGATTCTGCAGTGTAATCAATGGAGAAGGACTTGAATTCAATTGTATCGAAAATTAGAAACCTATTGCCATTGGCCTATCGAGAACAGAGTAAAAGAGTATTATCGTATCTCATGTTGGAAACTGGCGATCAAGTTCAAGTCGATAGCACAGGGAAACGAATTATAATTCAGGGAAAATGTTATAATCTAGTTGATTTAATTTGCGATATGGTGACGAATCGTAAAGGACTCTTATCCTTTGACAATAATCTATGCACCTTTCTGTATGTATCAAACTTTCCCAAAAGTCTTATTAACAATAAGCAAATTCTAAAGAAACTAAGAGAATATAATCCTCCAACAACACCATTTAAAAAAGAAGAAGATTCAATATTTGAAGATACTAGCAGCGTCACTGATTTTAAAAAACCTGTGGCTGCTAGGCAAAAGCGAGGACGAATTGATTGGCCCGCCAGTGTGCAAAAGGGGGGTGGACATTACGCTACGTTTTTATGCTCAAAATGGATGAAGTTTTGAAATGTGTCTACGAAAATATTGGTGAAGCGGGAAGTGTAAGTTCTCCCAAAACGCTTTCTAAAGCTGTCTCCGGCACCACCACATTGAAAAGTTCAAAAAAGTATCAAGAAAAGAAATCGAGTTACACACTGCATCGAAATCACAGGCTTCGCAGCAAACAACATCGACAAACTAAAGCCTTTTTCCCACTGCATATACTGCAAACGGATCTTTTAACTCTAGGCACATTTCAACAACGTCACGATGCCCTCTACAAATATATTCTAGTTGCCATCAGTGTCTTTAGTCGCTATGCTTATGCCATTCCACTGTGGTCAAAGAGAGGTGTTGAAGTTTCTCGGGCCATTGAAAGTATTCTTGAACAGGATTCATATAGAAAAATTCAATCGGATCGTGGCAGTGAATTTGTTAATCCCCATGTGCAAAAGGTTCTTTTGAAATATAATACAACACTTTATCATAGTCACAGTCTGATAAAGGCTGAATTGGCTGAACTATTAATAAGCACTATTCGTCTATTAATTTAAAGATATTGCACATTTAAAAATACATCTGATTTTATTCATGATTTATATAAAATCATGTTTATTTATAATCAACGACCCCATCGATCTCTGTCCAACTCTACACCACCGGATGTTCACTACACTGAAAATGCATTTGATACTTTTCTAAAGCAATACTTTAAGGGTGAACAGGAGAAAAAGAAGAAGAAATTCAATGTTGGTGATACTTTTCGAATTAATAGAACCACCAATATTTTTGAAAAGCCAAATTATTTATGGAGCACCGAACTTTTTAAAGTGTCAAAAATCCTAGACACCATACCCATAACTTATCGGCTGCGAGACACCAAAGATGATGAGATTCTCGGCGGTTTTTATGAATATGAACTGCAAAAAGTTAGAAACACTAGTGAAATTTATCAAATTGAAAAGATATTAAAGAGTCGTACACGCCATGTTAAGAAACATTTACTTGTTCGCTGTCTAGGATACAACTCAGATTTTGATTCTTGGATAAGTGCTTAAGATATTAACAATGCCCAATGATTTCTATGTGACTTTCAAGTCCAACGTTTCTTATCATCTCAAAAACGATTTTAATAGAAAAAGTTATCTTTGGACAAAACTGTCACCCGCCATAAATTTTGATGAACAGTATGAAGTAGCTCTTATCGACTGTATTTTCAAAAATACCTACGGCCTCCCGAGAAAAGATCGTAAATATGATGAAAAAATTATACCCTATGATTGGCCGCCACCAACAGGTGATCAAGAACAAATTCAAAAAATCAATTGGATGGATTATCCATATATTGAATTACCCTACGAGGAGCTCACCTGCATGAATGATTTATGTCGTACTATCAATAAAAGAATGTCTGCTCGTAAAAAAGGAGCTTTTCATTTCAACTATTCAAAGGAGGAAGGCAAGTTCTACATTAGTTCACCCGTTGCCAATGAAAAGGTTATTCTCAATGATAATCTAAAGGACGTTCTTTGCTTTAAGCTCAATATAATCACTTGTAGAAGTCCCGGAAATACTAATTTTATTTTCGCTGACTACCAACCTGCCTTCTCCACGGACACTTGTGTATTTCTCTACGCTACATTTGTGAAAACATCTCGGGTTGATAATTCAAATGTTCCCCTCCTACTAGTTCTTGAATGAAAAACCAATCAAGAACATATTCACCACTACAATATAAAGCATCTTCAGTATATCCCCGTAAACACTTCCTATTTGGAACTCTGTCAGTTAACACTAAGAACTGAATTGTGTGATCCAATAGCAATTTCAAAAGGGTTGGCTGTGATTACATGCCATTTTCGACCCATCGTTCAACTACAAGATGTCTAATAGAAAAGTGGTATTCACTTGTCCTGATATTGACTGCTATGTTAATACTCTTGGCCAAAGACAACAGGGCAACGGAATGGACTATTACAAAGGTCGCTCGTCAATGTCTGGCTACGGTCTTGGCAGTTGGTTTGCTAAGCTGTTTCGCTCTTCACTACCACTGGCTAGAAAATATCTTGGACCGGCTGCGACAGATTTTGCATCCTCTACCCTATACGATTGGGGCTCTGGCAATGATTTTAAAAAAAGTGCTTCGTAAAATCTTAGGTCCAGTGCGCGAACCCTTGGCGAGAAATTAAAACAAAATGGTAAAGATTTAAAAAGGTCAAGAAACAACACATACCTCATCAGTCTCTACTCAGGACAGAAACTAAAGACATCCCTTTTATCAAAGAAAAGAAGGAAAAAGTCGACCCGTGCTGTAAACAGAAGCCCCATGAATAAAATTGTCAGATCGAAACTAGATTTCTTCTCCTAAAATGTCCTACCTACCACAAGGATTCTCAAACTTCAATCACCGCCTCATTGAATCTATTCAATGCCGAAAATGTTGATGTGAGTATTAAGCATGGATACTATGAACAATTTTATCCACTACAACCCCTCTTCGATAAGATCCAATTTCATATTTAGTCCAATTAAGAATACTTCGTAGATTTATCGTCCTCATTTATAGATTTACAAATGAAAGTCTGGAAATCCGATAATACAATGCCGATTCGGGGCGATGGGGTATCCTATGAAAATTATATACTACATAATTTATTTCGTCAAATTAGTGTCTACATCAATGGCACACTGGTGAGCACAAGTAACAATCTCTCCAATTATACAAGGTATATGCAATTCATGTTGATGACGCCCAAGTCGTACAAGGAATTGAGAGGCACCTCCAATGGATATTAATATATTACTAATACTGATAGTACAGATGCACTTAAAAATGCTACAACTAGCGAATTACATCTAGTTGGAAAAATATATCATGAAATATTTAATATACCCCAATAGCTGCCGCCCAATGTTAAAGTTGATATAAAACTAACGCCTGCACCATCCAATTTTATTTTGAGAAAAGAACTTGCTGCCAATCCTGATGTAAGTCTCTCCCTCACCTCTGCAATACTTCATGTACACAAACAACAAGTCACGAGTTCTGTTGCTTTGGCCGTGGAAAAACTGAGAGCCAATGGCAACAATATTAAACTACTTGGTCCTCATACAATCACCAATCAACGTCATATTGCCATGGGGTCACGCACCTTCAACTACTCATCCTTTATCAACGGCTAAATTCCGTTAAAATTGACTTTGTCCTTTTTGATGAGTACTTGGTCAAGTAGATCAATGATATAATGCCCTCGGACCGTCGAACGGCTTGGGCTGTAATTGTGTTCATGCAAAGTAAACGGAATACCGCTTTACAATCACTCTTTTGAAAGATCCTATAGAACACAGCACGGACTGACCCTGCAAACCCTAGATCACGACTGACATCTCTTTGAAAATGGTATAACCGAAGATATGTTTGCTAAAACACATGGTGTCATTGTACTGGATTTGTCGGGTACACAGGATATGAGTATCGTACGTACGGGGAGTGTGCGTTTAGAGTGTACATTTGCCGACCCTTTGGCTGAGAGTATTGCACTAATCTCACTAAATCAATATGAAACCTATTGGGAAATCACTCCCGAAGGCAGTGTTCTACTAGACTTAGCGCCATGAACACCAGTCAAATAATCAATGTATTTAATATGGACCCCTACATGTCCCAGTACAAATCCAATGGTCTGCCCTCGGACTTTCTTGGAAAAATTCAAAGTGTCAACAATACCTTGATTATTGTAAATAGCAGTCCGTCGACAGTGCTGACGGGTCATTGGCTGTGCATCTTTCAAACAATGAAGACGATTGAATTTTTTGATCCTCTTGGGCTACCCTATACATTCTACACGCCTCACATCAGCAACTATATTGAGAGCAGTGGGAAAACCATTATTCAAAATCGTAGGAGGGTGCAGGATCTAACGACTAAAAGCTGTGGCTTCCATGCACTACTATATTTTGTGTTCCGATGTCGTGGCTATACTTACAAGCAGTTTATCCACATTTATGTTGACAATCCCCATCTGAACGACTTTCTAGTGGAAAATATCCTCTCAGACCTATACAGTATTGATTTCAGTGCCCTAAGAGTAAAGTGCTTAAAAAATGTATGTGAGTTTGTTTATTAATAAAATGTATATATATACAACAATATCTTTAAATCTTCACTTTAGATTTCTTCATCTTCGATGTATAGGCAACTATCATGAACCACTAATGCTGGTAAATCATTTGGATTCACTGTATATTGATCTTGATTGACTGCAAAGTCAAGGTCACATTTTCTACAGTACAATGTAACTTCACTCTTGTCATATCTCTTTGTATAGTCAATGATACTATTTGCATTCATATTATGAAATTCAAGAGTTTCAATATGTCTATTTGAAGCAATATCACATACAGTGTTTTCAAGTGGTGAATCACATTCGGTAACTGCCAAATAAAAATCACTTGGTTCATAGTCATAGCAGGTGGTGTCATCACAACGATGACGTAGAAAACAAATTGTCTTGTTACCCCATCCGTTGAATCGTAGACCAGATTCCTCTTCCCTGAATAATTTAAATCCGCGACGATACCAATGTCGTAGAAATAAACTAAAAACACGTTTGGGATTCATTCCAATCATAGCGCGGTAAGTATTATCCCACTGATCACAATTATCATAGTGACAATTGGAGCACAGGTGCCCTCTAGGATGAGAGTCACACACCTCCTCAAGACATGAATTACATCCTTTAATTTGTACTGCATAGCCTCTATGTAATTTACAAGGATTACATAATTTACACTTTTCACTATAGTCATCAATAATTGTACAATTCTCACATTGATTCCAACAGCCAAGAGTGTACATGCACAATGGACATATAGAGAACATTTTTCGGTTTCCGATGTCAACTCACTCACAACTAAAACGAAACTGTTCCTGTTCGTACGATAAATTCAATGAGAGGGACATGGGGGGAGAGAGGAGTAACTCTGAGACGTTACCTCCTTTGAATGATGGGGGAGCCATCTACATTGAATCCATTGGCACTGTTTTCAAAATTATATCCACAATATGATTCTACCTGGTTCCAATTAATATATCAATAAATTGAGTATAAGCATTTGAATCACATTTTAAAAGTTTCATACAATAGTCCAATGGGGGAGAATCCCTCCTCATTATATTTTCAAGTGTTCCCCGACAAGAGAATATCCTGTGTTTAAGAGATAACTCGTGAAAATCATCATCCAAAATCAAATGTTTTTCCATAAACACTATATTTGATCTAATTCTCTCTTTCTCAAATTTATTCATTTTTCAATCCTTTCACTCTGACCGTTGACCCTAGACTGACCCTGATTCGTCAGCTCTAACCAGAAAAGCATGTAAAATTAGTGATATAGTTTATTGTCTTCAATATGTTTCACTAATGCACTTCAAGCACATTGAAGTCTATTCACATATGCTATATCAACTTTTGAAGTGAAACATAATTGATCCTCCATTTTAAATTTGCTCAAGGATATCACATATCTTGCATATACTGCATCCCATTCCAGACAAATCCGCGATCCATTCTTGATTTCCACCGCAATTTTTGGTGCTCTTGTACTATTATCACCAACTCCACAATCAACTTCTAATAGTGTAAACATTCCACTCATCACCATCACAAATATATATCCAAATGAGTAAAGTCCAAACTGTTCTTCTTGTCACTCCTTGAATTCTATTCACAGACTAATAAAACTATAGCAAAAAAAACCCGTTCCTTATATTACCACCGTCACTAATATGTAAACAAAGCCCTCTGTTTGGCTGAAAAGGGGGATGTATCCGACTCGCTGATTGGCTGAGAAGGACACACGTGATCTAACTGTTTTTAGGAATGTCATAACATTTGGTTTGAGCAACAACAATAAATACTATTTCTGGATCATCCATAAAACAGACATGAAAAACATCAAATAAATCGAAGAACACACATAACCATCCATAAAAACAGACATAAATGTGAGAAAGTTCCTGTTTTTCAAATTCTCACTGACAAAAACCATAAAACATCCATAATTTGATGTTGACATTCGAGAAAAACATCAAATAAATCGAACAATACACATATCCATTCAAGAAAACAACCATAAATGTGACAAAATTCATGGTTTTTCAAGTGAGAAAATTCCTGTTTTTTCATTCTCACTGAGAAAACCATAAACCACGTGGTCATGTCACGAGTCGGACCCCCTCCTCTACTTACTTCTCAATAACCAATACAATATGTAAGCAATGGGCAAAGTTCATAACTTGCAGCCCTTCCCCTGGGAACTGTGTGGGATTAAGTCATCCTAAAAGACATATTTATTAGATTTTCGACGATGCTGAAAAAAATGGCTGTCTCAAAATTTTAATTGGGTGACTTGAAATGAGCGTGGGAGGGGGCCTAGTTGCCCTCCATTTTTTGGTTACTTAAAAAGGGCAATAGAACTTTTAATTTCCGTTCCAATGAGCCCTCCTAAGATATTTTAGGACCACTGAGTCAATACGATTAACCATGGGAAAAAAAAAACAAACAAACAAACAAATAAACACGCATCCATGATCTTTCTTCTGGCAAAAAATTTAAAAAATTCCACATTTTTGTAGATAGGAGCTTAAAACCTCTACATTAGGGTTGGGTTCTCTGATACGCTGAATATGATGGTGTGACTTTCATTAAGTTTCTATAACTTTTAGGGGGTCTTCTCCCCTTTTTTCGAAAATCAGCCAAATTTTCTCAGGCGTGTAACTTTTGATGGGTAAGGTTAAACTTGATGAAACTTATATATTTGAAATCAGAATTAAAATCTAATTCTTTTGATGTAACTATTGGTATCAAAATTCTGTTTTTTAGAGTTTCGGTTACCATTGAGCCGGGTCACTCCTTACTTACAGTTCGTTACCACGAACTGTTTGATTGTTCAATCTGAATACAAAGACTGTAGTCTATATCTATATTTAGTCTATATCCATATTGTTCAATCTGAATACGAAGACTGCAGTCTATATCTATATTTAGTCTATATCTATATTGTTCAATCTGAATACGTAGACTGTAGTCTATATCTATATGTAGTCTATATCAATATTGTGTTCTAGACTATAGTCTAGAACACAAACTCTAGGTCATTGTTTCTCAGTCCTTTTGTCTTGAAAGCCCATTCAAAATTGTCTGCATTTGTTTGCGGCAAACCTGAATCTAAAATATTCTAAGAGTTTTATGATACGACAACTAATTATTTACATAATTCTGTTCTAGTCTAGTGTAGCCAAAACAGTATCGGTTACTTAAAAAAATGGATAACGTTTTTTTCAGAAACTGAGATCAGACA
The DNA here is from genome assembly GCF_049724085.1 of Artemia sp. Qi Xiang Cuo. Classification (NCBI taxonomy): domain Eukaryota; kingdom Metazoa; phylum Arthropoda; class Branchiopoda; order Anostraca; family Artemiidae; genus Artemia; species Artemia sp. Qi Xiang Cuo. The sequence continues at coordinate 5,025,447 of NC_142798.1, read as the reverse complement.
CATATTGCTATACTAATTAGGCCTTATTAGTACATTAAAAAAGCCAAGAAATGCTAAATTGCGGTCGCGCTGATAGCTAAACGCTAGATGGCGTTAATAGTTTTTGTCGATATTAGCACCAGTTTCCACTCTTTATAAGTTACCTATACTCTGTGCTGCACCCCTTCTTTTAAAAAGGACAACATAATAATAAAATTATTACTTCATTTAATTCAATAAACTGTCAATTTATCAAATTTTCATAGACGCATCCTGTTCAAATGATCCCGGCCCCCCCCCCCCTAATGCTATTTTTGGCTACTAATTAAAATCATATTTTTGGAGGAAACATTTAGATTAAGAGAGTTCAGCTTTTCAAGCAGGTCCAACAGAAATACAATTATACACCAGTAAACGTCATAAGCGTCACTAAACGCCGTTAAACTCCGTCATAAAGAGAAAATTGAAACACATTATTTTTTTTTTTTGCAACAAGATAAAAGTGCCTCTGCTAAGGTACACGAGACGTTTTACCACCTTTAACTTCGAAAAGCAACGCGCTTGCATATGAAATAATAAGTTTCGGCGTTGTAAAATTCGGGAAAATTGACTAACTGGTGAAATTATGTTGAAATTGACCATTTGATAACTCAGTTCTTATAACTCAACATATTTGACGTCAAGTCTTGAAACTGTGAAGAATCAGTGAAAAAATTCCCTGTGAAGAATCAGTGACGCTTATAATATTGGATGTTCTTGGTGCAGAAGTGAGATAAATTCCTTAGTAATGCTATAAACACTTTTGGGGCATTCATGTATGCAAAGATCGACACAATGTTCTTTCACAGGGAAAAAAAGCTTAAATTTTTTTCTTTTGCAAGCTCAGATACATTTTTGCCTGTCGTCACTCTCTCTAAATGTTCTCGTTCGTTCTCTTTCTCGTTCGTTCTCTCTAAATCGATCTCGACATGAGATCGGTAATATACCTACTATTTCAACGTAAAATAACAAATGCAATTATTATCAATTGGCAAAACCTCTAGTGGCACATTTAGCACCTCACAAGAAATACTGGCTTCCCACGACACATATGCAGAGAAACTGATCCAGATAAATTACCTCCCCTAATGGTCGTATCCAGGGGGGGGGAGTGGGAGGCACCCGATTTCACGGATTCACGTTTTGGGGCAGGAAAAATATAATATAATAAGGGCTAAGAATATAAAAGAAGTGCAGGTTTTGGCCAACCTATTTCCACGTATAATCATTAAGATCAATATAATAGCGAAAGACATTTAAATTTGAAAACACTTGAGCAATAACATTACCATATCTACAATACGAAAAGTGGGTTTCTACACATTAGATTTGTTAAAACTTCCAGATTAAATCCAATGCAGAAATGATTATGGTTATTATAACAACTAAAACACAACAACTAAATATAGTACACACACCGGTTTAAAGTTGGGCAATACGACATGCATTAAAGAACAGATGTCATCAATTAGTGTAGCACATGACTAACGATACTACTTAAATAGGCACCGCAATTAAATTGCCTTTCAAATCTCACAGGATCTGCCCGTCAAAACCTTGATTTCTTGTTATCTGTCATGAGGATCTTGGGGCAGAGGGGATATGTTTTGTAGGAGAGGGAAAAAAGAAAACCAATAGCCGTTCAGCCCAAAGTAGAGCGGAAAAAAGGGCCAACAACAAATTTTTCCGAACGGCTTTAAAATTAAAACCATCAATTACCGGGCCAAAAGGAACCCTAATGCCGAAAATATTCAATCTATAAGGTCGAGAGGGTTTTTTCTTTAATTGACTTGAAAATTATTTTCGAAAGAAATAAAAATTCTACCGATAAGAAAAACAGGAAAAAAAGAGAAAAAGAAAAAAGGTGACTTAAGATGTCAATTTCTTTTTATAATTATTTATATTCTATGTTTGTTTGTATGTTTGTTTATGTTTTATAATTCTTATGTACCAAACGAGTAACACACTTTAGCTGACAAAGTATTCCAGACAGTATGACAGGGAGCCAGGGGATTGAAGTTTGATCTGACAGACGGGATTAATGGGATGGAAATGTTGTCCGAATCATGAAAATGATACAAAGATTGATCAGAGGCAAGAGATTGGCTAGTTCTGAAAGCCGCAGGAGCATCGCAGTGTAGTTACAAGAAAGCAAAAGACACACATGTGACAATGCAAAGTGACTCCAAATCAAGTAATGGCTTTATGCCAGAAAAATTAAATAAAAAAAAAAACAAGATTTTTTAACTGAAAGTAAGGAGCAACATTAAAACTTAAAACAAACAGAAATTATTCCGTAATGAAAGGGGCTGTCCCCTCCTCAACGCCTCGCTCATTAAGCTAAAGTTTTTTATTGTTTTAAAAAATAGAGTTGTGAGAAAGAGTCTAACTTTAGCGTAAAGAGCGAGGCGTAGAGGAGGGGACAGCACCTTTAATATACGGAATAATTTCTGTTAGTTTTAAGTTTTAATGTTGTTCCTTACTTTCAGTTAAAAAAAAACTTGTTTTTTTATTTAATTTTTGAAGGTTTTTGAATTAATGCAGGTTTTGATTTTGGCTCACCGTACATCAATAATTAAAACGAAATTTGCATATTATTTTTACTTTTATTTGGCTAAATGGCTTCTTCGAAAGTTGTTTAATTTTATTTACGAACGTTTTTATTAATAATAAATATATACGTAACTTACGAATTAACTTACGCAACGAACTTCTATATCCATATGTTTTTAATACGTATATTGGGGGGGTCGCCCCCTAGTCAATACCTCGCTCTTTACACTAAAGTTCGAATTTTCTTCCAATTCTTTAACAATGACCCCTTAATCACAAAGGCCGTTAATTAGAATAAATAGCTCTTATGAAGTGCTAAAAAATCTTTGGCTTAAAGAGCGAGGTATTGACTAGGGGGCAAACTCAATCATATACTTAATAATTTCTGTTCGTTTTAAGGTTTGATGTTGCTCCTTATTTTCAGTTGAAAAACTTGTTTATTTTTTTATTTAATTTCTGATTGTTTTTTTAAATAATGCTGGTAAATCCGGCACCCCTTCATAGCAATGTCGCTTCCCCCATGGAAAGACCCTCCCACATAACCCCCCCCCCCCCCACAACCAGAAAAAATTCCCCTTGAAAACGTCTGTATACTTCCCAATAACCAATACTATATGTATTGTGCTGTCTTCAAGTGATGATATGTCTGTGTATGACATACCAGGTTTTACTGCATACCACTCAACCAGATCTCTAACTAAGTACTCAGGTGGTATATCCCTTTTTGTCTGAAGTAATCTTAATGTTGGGAGACGTACATCTTGAGAAGATTTTTGATCCATTCATAAATAATAGAAGTGTGTATGCTTTGACTGTTGACCTTCCATGTGATATAGTAAGTTGAGACACTTTTTGCTTATTTTAGAAGCCTCCACCTTTCGTTATAGCAAAACTTTCTGAATTAAATTATGAACTGTACTCAATTGGTAAGCTTGCTTCAAGAAATGTTCTTGTGCTTTGAGACTTTAACTGCAATTTATTGAAAATTGGGTGTTGTAATGAGTCTGACCGTTTTTTTTTTTTTAATCTATTTCTTCCTATGGCCTCCTTCCTTGCATTTTCTTTCCTACTCGTGTTGATCCAGTCAGATCTTCTGCAACTCTGATTGACAACATTTTTCTGTCTTCTAAAAATGATATTAAATTTTCCTCTGGTATTATTTTCTCTGATCTTTCTGACCATTTTCCAATTAATTGTTCTGTTCCCAAATTAAAAATGCTGAGCCAAGAAGATACCAGAGGTGAGTCTTATTCAAGAATTTATAGTCAGAGCAATGTTCATAACCTTATGTCTGATCTTAGTGCTAGTGATTGGTGTTCAGTAATGAATTCTGATGATGTTAATAGGGCTTCAGCCTCATTAATAAGTCGGCTGACAACACTAATTGAAAAAAATTTTCCCCTTGTAAAATCTTCAAGTAAATATAAACCCAAGATGCCTTGGATGTCTTCTAGTCTTGTGAGATCAGCAATTCAGAAGTCAGAGCTTTTTAAGCTGGCTTGCAAAAGCCTTGATCCTGATGATTTATCAAACTATAAGCATTATAAGAATGTACTAACATCAACAATCAGACTAGCTAAAAAGAATTATTTTTTGTTGAAAATTCAGGAATGCAAAGGTAATTTACAAAAAGTTTGGAGTGTAGTTAATGAAGCTTTATCTCGTAGGAAACAATCAAAGAAACAGCCTAATGCCTTCAAGAATGTAGATAGTTCAACTGTTGAAAAAGCAGCTGTACCTAGTGCCTTCAACTCTTTCTTTTCCCCCCTACCAACTGTAATGTCCGCCTCCTTTCCTAATCTAGGTAAATCTTCACCAACTGAGAGAAGTATTTTTCTTACTCCTTATACAAGCATAGAGATCTGTGATTTTATTTCTTCTTTAAGCAGCAGTAACACACCTGATGCGCTTGGACTAACAAACCATGTGCTTAAGTCTGTTTCTTCTTATGTTGTTGAACCTCTTACCCATATTTTTAATCTATCTATTTCAAAAGGTGTATACCCTGATTTGTTTAAAATTGCAAAAGTAATCCCTCTTTTTAAGAAAAGTGACCCCAGCTTAGTGTCAAATTATAGACCTATATCAATTCTCCCAATTTTCTCGAAATTACTTGAAAAAGTTGTGCATAAGAGGCTTTTTTCATTCCTGTCGACTGGTGCTTCAAATGGAAGCTGTTTGTTCTGTCTGATCACCAGTATGGCTTCCAACCTAAACTCTCTACTGCATGTGCTCTAGTTAACTTTACAGAATTTGCGCGTGTAAACTTAGACAAGGGTCGTTGTGTTATAGGACTGTTTCTTGATTTTTATAAAGCTTTAAACATGGTAGATCAGTTTGTCTTACTGGGAAAACTGTCTCTACTTGGAGTTCGGGGAATTGCCTTTGAATGGTTTAAATCTTACCTGTCTAATAGATCTCAGTTTGTGTGTTATGATGGGAAATATTCTGATCTAGCCTCGGTTTCCAAAGGGGTACCTCAAGGTTCAGTTTTGGGACCACTCCTCTTTCTTATTTGTATTAATGATCTTTCTCTATCTCCCAACCTTGATTCCCACACTGTTTTGTTTGCAGACGATATTAATTTTTTTATCGTTTCTAACGATCTGCCCTCTGCTGTTGCTAAGGCTCAGCTTCTGCTCAACCATGTGTGTGAATGGTGTGAGCAGAACGGGGTGCTGTTGAATAGTTCTAAGAGTAGTATTACTCATTTTCGAACCCCATACCACATGTCTGAACCTTCCCCAACAATCTTTGTTTTTTATGGTACTGATATAATTCCCCAGTGCTCTTGTGTTAAACTTCTTGGTGTACATGTTGATTGTTTTCTTTCTTTCAAAACTCATATTTCCTATACACATTCTATAATTTCTCGTCAAGTGTCTATGCTTCATCGTGCCAATCAATTTCTTCCTCCCGATGTAATGCTTTCTCTTTACTATGCCGTTTTCCTTCCTTATCTTTCTTATTGCTGCACTGTACGGGGCAATACTAACTATTCTTCCCTTCGGCAACTCCGAACAACACAAGATAGAGCGGTGAAGGCAATTTTTCTCCTTCCCCGACTCTATCCTACAGCTGATCTTTACAGTAATACAGGTCTAGATGCCTTAGATGTGGTTATCAAGAAGCAGAACCTAAAACTAGCTCATCGAGCCTTCAATTTCTCGCCTCCTCCAAATATCTTATCCTACTTTGATCTAGCATCAACACGTAAGTGCCACACTTTGCTTCGGAGCTCTGTTCGCCAATTTCGACTGTCTAAAAAGGTATCCTCAGCAGCCCAGAGGTGACCTATTTATAGAGCAAATGCTCTTTGGAACTCTTTTCCCAGTGAAATTTCTCTTATTAAAAACTCTTCTTCCCTTTGCAGAAAAATATTCTCTAAGGCTTGAAATAATTTCGTTTTTTTTCTTTATTTCTTTATTCATTTTGCTTTATCTATTTATTCCGCTTTACTTTATATAGTTTTTTTTTCTCCTCTCTCATTATGTTGAATGAGATTTGAACCCCGCTGTTTAATACTACTATTAATGGTTTGGGTTTTTAATAAATTACAGGACATTTTCAGTTCAGATAAAATTAAGTCAATGGTTATTGTGTAGCAGTTGCTTGTTTTTTGTTGTTTTTTTTTTGTTGATTTTTATCGCATTGTGTTTATATTTTTGAGATATTGTTGTATTTTATTTTACTTACCTGATTTGTTTTTTGTGGATTTTTTTATTTATAAGATGTACTCTACAATCTATGCTTCTTGGGACCTCTAGCGCTTAAGTGTATTTATGTATTTATTGTAGTATTTAATAAATTGAATTGAATTGATTAAAAAAACATTGGGTAAAGTTCATAAGTTTCAGACCTCCCCCCTAGGGAATTTGGGGGATTAAGTCATCCTAAAAGACATATTTACTATATTTTCGACCAAGCTGAACAAAATGGCTATCTCAAAATTTAGATCAGGTGACTTTGGGGAAACAATGAGCGTGGGAGGGGGCCTAGTTGCCCTCCATTTTTTGGTCACTTAAAAAGGGCACTAGAACTTTTAATTTCCGTTCGGATGAGCACTCCCACGATATTCTAGGACCCTTGGGTCGATACGATCACCCCTGGAAAAAAAAAACACAAAAAAAAACAAATACACACGCATCTGTGATCTTTCTTCTGGCAAAAAATTAAACTGATTTATATATATATATATATATATATATATATATATATATATATATATATATATATATATATATATATATATATATATTATACATATATTTTTATATTTTTTATATTTTTATATATATATATATATATTATATATATATATATATATATATATATATATATATATATATATATATATATATATATATATATATATATATATATATATATATATATATATATATATATATATACTGAGAGTAGTAGGCACTTATAGGGCAGTGGCGTCAACTGGGAAGGGGTATGTGTCCCCTTGAATTTTTTCCTCCACCCTCCAAATTTTGAAAACTGTGTTGTTTGAGTGTTTTAATTGAAAATGCCTTTTTTGTGTTTTTATTGAATAAATTGAAAAAAAAGATAAATTTGTCCCTAGATTTTCATAAATAAATTTTGTCACCCCCCCCCCCCTTCAGTTTCGTGAATTGATTTCACTGGAATAGAGGCCTAATAGTGCTAATTTTAGTTACAATGCAACCACTGGTCAACCCTCCCAGTTTCTGGCCATGAGGCAGGGTATTTTGTAGAATATGCTCCGGAGATTGGATGGATTGAAGCCAGTAATGACTGCAAGAATTATGCACGATGTGTCCAATCCCCTGGACATATTAAGCGCCAACCGTGGCACAAGAAAACATCACTGAAAAGCAATTGGAGGTGGGAGAGAGAAGTTCCTAGATACAGGGATCTAGTGCCGCTTGCCACTGACGGTTGACGCAAGGTGGACGACTTGACCCTCTCTTACGCGGGAGGACCCTTGCTACCCAAGTTAGTCTGAAGCTGGCTGATGGGGTTCTCTGGATGGGAGAAAACACTTATGGACACCTTGACATTACAAAAAAGGTTCTTCTATAATGGGAAAAGAACAAAGAGATAAGTAAGCCCCATTTCAAAGTACCAGCACAAGGGGGAAGGGGGCAAGTAGCCCAAATTAAGATCGAATTTTTACAGGGTCTTAACAAACATCTAAGGGGAAGGAGGTTACTTATTTCCCTCAATCTCTAAGCGTGGGTTTTTTCGGTACGTGAAAATTAAAAAAAAAATCGAGAAAAAAACACATAACTTTACCAATAATGTGCGATCATCATTTGAATCCAAGCCAAAAATAGAGGGAAAAATAACACTGATTCAACCACATTAAATATCAAGGAAGAATACGAAAAACTGATATTGCAATCAATTCCGTCTATTTGTTACTTCCTTATCGCACAAGAAGGAATTCAGAAAAAAAGAACTTAGCATATTTGGAAGTCTTACAAAATCAACTAGAACAGAGAGACCAACGTCATAGGAATCTAACAACTGGCAAATAGGAACTGTATTTCCAATAAAGTTTTAGAAGAGATACAAGGGGCAAGTGCATTGATAAATATCAAGATTCCAAAAAGTTCTCCAATATTAAAAATGGATAAAGATGAACTTGTCTTAGGATAAAAGAAAAAGACAATAGGAACGTTTTTAAACATTCAGCAATAAATAAATTACATGATAGCCCTTTTGAATTAACAACGCGCAACTCAACTTTAAATGGGAAAAAAGAAGCAGGATAGAAAGAGGACATAATAGTGCTACCGATGCAAAAAATAAATTATTCTTATTGTTCAAGGGGGGGGGGGGGTTCGAGTGATTTCAGGTTCTTTTTCAAAACAGGCTACATGTAAATTTGCTTTCAAAACAACATTTTACAACTACGACTATTCGTAATAACAGTTACAATTCCTGAATCAGCTACAAATGGCAATTTTTCTCGTTTTTGACAGTTTTTTTTTTCAAAAAGCGTTTTTAAATTTTCGATTACTGTGGGCTGAATTTTCGTTCTTACGTAGGTTGAAGATATTACTGCAACCCTGATGAGTGCAAGCTATAATAAAAATTGAAACCTCTACAGTAGAGATCTTTGATATATTGAGTTTAAATGCATGATTTTCATTAGAATCACTTGAATTTTGGGGGTATTTCTCCCTTTTTTCGAAAAATCAGGCAAATGTTCTTAAGTTCCTAGCTTTTCACTAGCAAGATCAAACTTGATGAATTCTGTATATTTGGAATCAGCATAAAAAGCCAAATCTTTTAATGTGTTACTTATTATCAAAACTCCATTTTTAGAGTTTTGGTCACTATGGGGCCTAGTCGTTCCTTGCTTACAGTTTGCCATCACGAACTGTTTGAAAAGACAAGAAAAGGGTTGCGAAAAAGGGGAGAGATAATACAAGTTTGCATTATCTAAACTGTATTTATGAATACTATAAATTGTGGCAACAACCACAACATCAAGGCCATATCTAAAATTTTTGCTTGGGAGAGCGGGGGGGGGGCAAAAACTTTTAAAAAAGCAATCAAAATTTGTTTATATCTATACTTATTACTTTTTTACGAGTCAGACAAAAATTTCAGGCAGGGACGATTTCAGTCGGACAAACTACTATTACTAACAACTCACCGCAGCACCAAGCCGTCTGAAGCCTACACGGCTACGCACACTCCTCCTCCATCACAGTATATTCAAAGCCTCCCTCTTTACACCCTCCCAGGAAGTTCCCATTCCTTTAAATATTTCTTTATGGCATTCTTCCATCCCAACCGTGGATGAGCTGCTTTCTGTTTAGCCCTAGAAGGTTGGCCGAAAAGGACACTATCTTATTTAGCAAGAGCAACAGTGATTTTCCAAAGTCATCGTATCTCTACTGATTAATTGGGCTTTGATCATGAGGGGTCTTGCTTTAAATCCGTCCACCACTACTACACACACAAAAAGAAATTATGAGGAAATGTCCATCACAAATTGTGCACGACCTACAGACCAATGCGCCTTTACACAATAGGTTTTTGAAACTTACCAGGACCTAACTCCCTTTTAAACTGATTCAAGACTGGAATCGTTTAAAATAGTGTCAGGACTTAGTTTGTTATGTACTGACTTAGCTCACTTATGTACTTAATCTATCACTACTTGTCTTAATTCTTGTTTTCACTGAGTTAGGACTTATCTTTTTTTTAAATTAACAAAATCTCACGACCTCGACTTACCTCACTTTCACACAAGTAAAGACTTGACTCGTTGCTATGTCAGATCTTAGCTCGTTTTTTACCGAATTAGTTCACAACTTGGGCTTAGCTAGTTTGGCCCTACGATTAGGCATCCTTGTATGGTTCCAGTTTACAAAATCTACAATATGGCTACCTTTCTGATAAAAATTTGAGGTGGGGGAAGGAGGGGGCTGAAAAAGACAAAGGCTCAATCTGTGCCTCCAATACCATGTATCTAAATTATTTGCATGGTTCTGAGTGTACAAAGATGCAACATGCCAACCTTTTCTAATAATTAATTAAAAAAACTTTTTCCACAAAATAAGTTTTTCAAAGAAAAGTAAAGAACTCCATTAAACAAAAAATGAGCAAAAATAAAATCCAATAATTTACCAGGCATGAAACTACAACAAGTAAGCATCGATAAATAAATGAAACCCAAAACGAACAGAAATTACAATAAACAACCGAGTCAAACTCAAACGAGCAGAAATTAACATAAGTTGGGCTCAAAACCCCTATGCCTTCCCAAGACCAGAACATAATTTGCACTTTACTGAAAAAATATAAATGAATATGCAATGTCGGTTTAATATACATATACTGATATTTAGTAATCAAAATGTTAATATTATTTGATTTATTAAAGTTATAAAAGTAAAAACATTTTGAGACCCCCTCCCACACCCAAAAAAGAAAAGAAAAAAAGAAAAGAAAAAAAAGTTGACATCCATATTGTAGGGCAATAAGAGACGTAGGACTGAACTAAGCAATGGAACAGAATTTTTTAAACTGATCCAGGAAAAATGTGTTTTAGCTTCCTCATTATTCCAAGACTCATTGAGGTCTACATATTATTTAGTCCAATATGACGATGGAATGAAAGGTTTTCAGCCAGAAATCGTACATACCGTTCCTGAGATCTACTGAGAGAGCCCCTTGAATGCCGGATGTCAATTAACTCCAGGCACGCAAAATAAATAAACGAAAAAATTAAAAAACTTGACTTGAGGACCATTTGAAAATGGCATTTTGAATGAACCAAAAGCACGACTCTCTCAAAAAGGCCAACTAATTTGGGAAGCATCTCAGACTCAGTTCCTACTACAGTACCAATGGTACTGTCATCAGCAAAAGCAACGAGAGTGTCCACATCCTGCGAAAACGATGGATTTTTTTTAGCATTGAAAGATTCAGGATGACATAGGCGACAGCGCACTCAAAAACAGAAACGGTCCAAGAACAGAGCCTTGAGGAACACCAAACTCAACATCAGACGAAAAGAGGGAAAGGGAGTCTACGGAGATAGTTCTACCTGACAAATATGAATCAGACCGAGCCTGAGCCTGTCCTCTTACACCATTGTGTGATAGCTTATACAGCAGAATCTCATGAGTTAAAGAGTCAAAGCCTTACGGACATCTAGGAATATAGCTGCAGGAATCAAACCAGAGTCAAGCGCGGTGTGGAGAAAATTTAAAAGAGTTACACACGTATGCTCCGTAGAATGTTTAGCTCGGAAGCCAAACTGAAAATCAGGAAAAAATCTTTTAGCCTCTAGAAAAGCAAGTAGACGGGAAAGCATGGTCTTTTCAAAAATTTTGCTAAAAACAGACAGCAAAGATATAGGACGATAATTGGCTGGATCACTTCTTGGTCCATCTTTATATAAAACAATTACTCTAGCTCGCTTAATAGAAATTGGGAAAATACCATTTTCAAAAGAAAGATTTATAAGCTTTGTCAATGGAGAAATAATTGAAGGAAGAATGAACTTGACTACCCTAGTTGGAATACAGTCAGGGCCAGACAACGAAGAACCTTTCATGCTATTTCCAATCCTGGCTACTTCAACAACAGAAACAGGATATAACACCATCGATTTGAGACAAGGCGGACCAAGATAAGATTTGTAATCTGGTTGTGACTGTAAAGACCTGACTGAAGAAGCAGTGGTTTCCCAATATTGGCAAAATATGATGTAAATGCTTCTTGAACAGATGAAATACCCTCAACAACCACATCACTAACTACAAGACTTGGAGGGATAGAAGGAGCCAGAGAAGAACGTTTGAGGACGGAATTGATCACTTGTCAAGTTTTTCGAATATCTTTCCCACAATCCGAGAAATTTTTGGAGTAATAAAAGAATTTAGCCTTACGGCATAAAGAATTGAAAACATTCCTGTAGAGTTTGAATTGCTGAAGACGTGCAGCATTCAAAGATAGCTTTGCTGACTTAAAAGCTTTCAAAAGATTTTTTCTCTTCTCCAACTCTTTAGAAGACCAGGGGTCATCCATGGGTTAAGAGGAATAGATCTTTTTGACCTAGAAGCAGAGGGAGACAGAACACATACGCCAAAAATAGACTCCTTTACTGACTCATAAAAGGAATCAAACTTTGAACAAAAATCATTATCCTCACCAGAAATATTCCATGTCTTCTCAGCTAAATGAGATCTAAGGCGGATCAATTCATTCAAACCAAACCTAAAAGAGGCTGAAAAGTGTTTAATTTAGTTTCATATCTGGAAATCCACAACACTGAACAAAATGGCTATCTAAAAATTTTGTTTGGATGTGTTTGGGGAAAAGGTGGGCGAGAGAGGGGGGCTAGTTGCCCTCGACGCGTTCTATAAAAACCTTGTATGCCCCGAGGACATAGCTTACAACCTTTTCCTTGAGAGCTGTGGAGGGATCGTCCTCCTCAAAAACATAATTTGTATCTGGAAATCCACAACGCGGAACAAAATTGTTATCCAAAAATTTTGACTGGATCTGTTTGCGGAAAAGGTGGGCGAGAGAGGGGGGCTAGTTGCCCTCAAATCACTTTCGACTATTAAAAGGACACTAGACCTTTGAATTTCAAATCAACTTTTTCAAGTTTCTACGACAGAGATTTCAGTAAAAGTTTATATGCCCCCAGGGCATAATTTATAACCCTTACCCTGAAGACTGTGGGGGTAGTGCCCTGCTCAAAGGTGTAATTTCCTGAACTTTAACTGCGTGGAACAAAATGGCTATCTCAAAATTTTGATTGGATGTGTTGGGGGAAATGGTGGGTGTGGTAGGGGTGTTAGTTGTCTTCCAATTACTTTCGACTATTAAAAAGGGCACTAGCCATTTCAATTTCTAACCGAATGAGCCCTTTTTGAAGTTTCTGCGACTACGCGTTCTATAAAAACTTCATATGCCCCCAGGGCATAACTTACAACCCTTGTCCTGAGGGCTGTGAGGGGGTTTTCATCCTCAAAGACCTAATTTACAGAACTTAAAACTACGTTGAATAGAATGGCTATCTCAAAATTTTGATTGGATGTGTTTGGGGAACTGATGGGCGTGGGGGGCTAGTTGCCCTCCTATCACTTTGGTCTATTAAAAAGGGCACTAGCCCTTTGAATTTCCAATCAAATGAGCCTTTTTTGAAGTCTCTACAACAACGCCTTCTATAAAAACCTTATATACCCACAGGGCATAACTTAAAACCTTTGCCCCAAGGGTTGTAGGAGAGTGTCCTCCTCAAAAACATATTTTTTACCAGGAAATCAACTACGCTGAACAAAATGGCTATCTCAAAATTTTGATTGGATGTGTTTGGGGGAATGATGGGCGTGGGGGGGCTAGTTGCCCTCCAATCACTTTCGACTATTAAAATTGGTACTAGCCCTTCGAATTTTCAATCAAATGAGTCTGTTTTAGAGCTTCTACGACAATGCCTTCTGTAAAAACCTTATATGCGCCCAGGGCATAACTTAAAACCCTTGCCCTGAGGGTTGTGGAGGAGTGTCCTCCTTAGAAACATATTTTCTATCTGGAAATCAACTACGCTGAACAAAATGACTATCTCAAAGTTTTAATTGGATATATTTGGGGGAAGTATGAGCGTGGGGGGGCTTGTTGCCATACCATCACCTTCGAATGTTAAAAAGGACATTAGCCACTCCAATTTTTAATCGAATGAGCCCTTTTCGAAGTTTCTACGACGACTCCTTTGATACGAAGTGCCCGGGTTTGGAGAAAAAACAAAAAAACAACACATTGTGCCCACATCGTTCTTTACTTAGGCAGCGCTAGCGCGCTGCCTATGAAATGCAAGGGTCTAGTACATAGGCTAATAAAGCATCATTCCCCTTGGGGCTGGATGGATTATATCCACTGAACCCCTAAGACACATTCCTGAGCCTTCCAGACGTTCTGAGTGAAACAGCAATCTCAAATTTTTGAAGACACATTCTTGAGCCTTCCAGACGTTCTGAGTGAAACGGCAATCTCAAATTTTGAAGACACATTCTTGAGCCTTCCAGACGTTCTGACTGAAACGGCAATCTCAAATTTCGAAGACACATTCTTCAGCCTTCCAGACGTTCAGAGTGAAACGGCAATCTCAAATTTTGAAGACACATTCTTGAGCCTTCCAGACGTTCTGAGTGAAACGGCAATCTCAAATTTTGAACTTAAAATCCATTAAAAGTAATGGGTTGTCCTGGATTGTCAAGGCCCATAGAACAGAGGTTGGTTACTCTTCAATCACTTTTTAAACCGAAAACTGACTCTAAAAGTTTCATTTTGTGATTGAATGAGCCCTATCCCAAAAATTTCTGCAAATATACCTTCTACAAAGTGACATACAGACCAAAGACCAAATGGTAGACACGCCACTCTATACTTAGTCAATACTACTGCAAAGATTCAGATCTAAGGCAGGCTATGGAACTGCATGGGTTTATGTTCTCCCAAGGATTTTTTTTTTTTCTTACTTCTCAATCATTCAGAATGAAATGGCTATCTCAAATTTTGATCAAAACCCATTGGGAGCCATGGGTCACACAGGATCATTAAAAGGCATGGAATAGAGGCTGGTTAACCTCCTGTCACTTTTGGAACCCAAAATAGATATAAGAAGTTTCAAACTCTGACCATATAAATCCTCTCCCAAATATCCAGAAAATTCCCTTCTATAGGAAGTGCTGAGCATAACAAATAATTAATAAATGGCAGACAAAGGTCTTTTTACTTAACCAATACTACTGTATTAATGCAGATCTAAGGCCTTAGCCTATGGAACTACATGGCTCATAAGGCTGTGTCCATGGGGGGGGGGGGGGTGTAGGAAGTTTGAACCCCCCTCGAAATCTTTATCCATCTTATAAACATAAAGCATATAAAATGCATATAAAGAAATTTTTGATCCGTTTTTTAAGGGTTTTTTTTGTAAACCCTGCCCCTGAACCAAAATTCTGGGTACAGCCCTGATATATCATGTCCCTTTCAAAGAAATATATTTTTAACTTTTCATTCTTGGTGAAATGGGTATCTAAAAATCTTGATCCAACGTTGTGAGAAGGAGGGGAAGGCAAAAAAGAGCATGTGAGGCAGCTGGTCATAATTGAGTAGGGTTAAGTTACAATGAAACTACTCAGCATGCATGCCTAGTTACTGTAATAGTATGGATACATATCTATTTAAATGACCAAAAATGGAAAACAGTTCTAGGTTAACCGGTTATAATGCTTTCAGGTGTATTTTTGCAACTAGCTAAATTTAGTTTTGTAACTTACCCGTTTTAATTTTAATTTTTAACAATGACAAGTGTATTGTGTATAACATTAGGTACATTTTACTGAAGTGTATTTTTGTGTGACCTAACGTGCCCTAGATAGTTGCTGAAATATCAAGAAAGTCTAATTTAAATTAATTTCAGGTTGAGCCACTTTATGACTGCATTGAATTGGAAGTACTTACTGTTCGAGTCTTGATACAAAATGGACTTATTGCCAATAATTTCGTCTCTCAACTGGAACTTGTTGATCCAGTTGAAAGGAACAAAATCCTTGCTCATCTTTCTGGTTTAGAGGTGATTTTCTTTCTTGTTTTTGGTCAAGTACAAATTTGGCCAGTCTAAATGCTAGTGTTTTTTCAAAGCCTTCCTTCAAATACTGGTTCATACAGACCAACTTGATAATATGGGCCTGGTATCTTAAGGGAGCATGTCCCTCCCTCCTTATGTGCAGATACGTGTATGTTTCTTAAAACCATGTGGTTTGGTGCTGTTATTAAAGTTTATATGACCTTATATTTGTAAAGTAGATTTTACATTCAGTACTAACAGTTCTGGTATTGTGAAAGACCCAAGATATGCCTATCTGGGTTTCACAATAGCATGTACTAAGCACAGTATTTTACTGTGCATATTTTACATGTATGTGCACAGTATGCACATACTCGTATTTTAATGGTGTCACTCACCCCTTTCCTATGTGCATAGGCAGGGGCAGATCCAGGTTATGGTTGACCCCATTTCCCTTCCCTTGGTAAGCAGCAAAAAGAAAAAAGGTTATCAAAAATATTGTAATATTGCCCCCTCCCTTTCCACAATTCTGTATCAACCTTTGTGTTTATGTATATTAAAGCTTACAAAAGAGGTCAAGAAAAGGGTTCCCAAACAAATGTTATGCATTTATTCATGACCCAAATTAAAATTTAGCTTTCAAATCAGCAACTTATTCTGATTGGACTCTAGCTAACAGAAAAACACCAAGAAACTATTATCCCTAACATTATAAGAGGAAGAATAACTTATTATAAGTACTTAAAACAATATTATATAATGGTATCATGTAAGCAGCTTGTTCTTAGCATTGACTCATGGTACCAGCTGTACTAAAGTGATCAATTACAACTTAGTTCACTGTTGGGTTTTATTTTTTAAACACATTTCTGAAGCTGAGATGGAATCGTTCTAGTTTTATTAGATTGCCAATGAGATAAATAAGAAGTTCTTATAAGAATGGTTGCCCCCCACCACCACTATAAATAGACAAACACGCACTGGAGAGAACTTGAAGGAGAGCTACGAAGCTCCCAAACAACTTCACTACCTGTAGTATGAGGAACGCCTAAAGAAGCTGATTTTGCCAACTTTGACCTACAGGGGAAAGCGTGGAGACAGGAGCAGGGTCTGCCAGAATAGAGTTGTCATGGTAGTAACTGTTTTATTTGGAAAGAACATTGAGTAGAGAATCAAACGATATATTTCATTCTTTTTTTTCTGTTTGCTATTCAATTTCTTTGTTACAAGATAAATTTACCAAGGCTGCATTACTTGGTCAGGTCAACACATTTATGGTAAAGTTACATTATAAGGCAGAAATTAAATAAAAAAAGGAAATATACCGTTTGACTCCCTATCCAATCCTCTTTCCAAATACACCCCATGTTTAACTATACTTACCGAAATTAATTTTTGTTATTTTTGGCATTTAATATAAAAATACAATTATTAGTGGTCAACTGCTAAAGGGATGCTGGGGCTTTTTGCTATCATGACACAGAGGTGAACATGAAAGTGAAATTTTCACAAATAGCTCAGATCTACAACACATAGATGATCCAATGAAAGTGTTGGTAAGATTCTAGTTTAGGGGCTTTTTACTATCTTGGAAAATAGCTGAGTTATGTGAATGAAACTCTGAGGAATGTAACCACAGCCTTAATGATCTTTTGAGAATATTTTGAAGCACCTATCTCCACTCCTTCTTCCTCAAGAGGACACTGACCCTTGATGATTTTTAACAGTATTTATGGTATAAAAGTGAAACCATGCAAAATAGATCTTCTGCTCTAATAAGTCACATTAAAAGTGTTTTGATCTTTGTGCCTTTACTTAATCCAAGTTTAAAAGGTTTTAAAGATCTATAAACATATTTATTGAATTTAGGGAAAAAGCTGTAATATACCTTGAAATTCAACCGAAATAATAGGAATTGCATTTTCGAAAACAAAATCTAATGAGAAAAAGATTGAACCAGTCATGTGTAGAACCTTCTAAGCCCTAGAAAAAGCAACTTGACAAGACCTTCCCACAGTATTCTGCACTCCAAAGTGCAAATTAAAGTAATCAAGGTATGTTCTGGCCCTTAATTCATCCCTGAAAGTTTCAATTACCTAACTCAACTAGTTCCCAAGATAGCAAAAAGCACATGGCTTTCCCAAATGTTGATTATAAGGTTTTAAAGAATTTGGGAGAATGTGCTAAAGTCTAACCTAGGTTGAAAGGTAACCTAATATGGCTTAATTATATACTTAGTCATTGGTTTTGTTTTTTTTCTGAATCAAGAGTCAAAGAAAAGTAGAATCAACCCAAAGCAAAGAGAAATGTATTATTTTCTAAGATTTTAAACCATTAGGCCTAAATCCATGGCATTTTGCAAAAAAAGTTTAAGCCTTTTTTTCCAAAAACGAGTTAAGGATATGGTTCAAAATAACTCAAAGAGATCTATCAATTTGTCTATTCAAATTATGCTAATCTTTAATTCTGACTGAGTTGACATTTTGTTAAAAAGGGTGTAAGTCAAAATTTGTCAAATAGCATTATTCCAAAAGGGCCCAAGCCCAGTTTCCAAAAAGGACTGAAATCAGGAGGAAATTTAGAACGCTGGGCATTTGACATGCAACAATGCCTTCTAACAGTGAATGTTAAGGTGAAATTAGTCTTCTATAAGCATAAGCTCTGAACAAGGCAATACCCAGAGAGGTGTTTAGGGGGGTTTGACCCCCCCTCCCCACAATGTTTTTTGACTTGTAAAAATGTGACAAAAATGGATTTAAACAAATTTTGTATGCGTTTTTTTAGTTTTTTTGTGTAAAACCCCACCGAAAAAAAAAATCATTGAGTAAAACCCCCTCCTGCCAACTGGGCAAACGTCATCAGGACTGCAGAGGAAAGATATCTAAGAATGTTCATCTGATGAAAAAGGAAGCAACTTTGGATCTTGCTCAACTCTTCAAGAAAATTTTTGTCAGAAGAAACGTTGACATTGACAAAAAAGAGTTCAAGTGAACCTAAATTCACTGGTTCCAGTATACAAAGGATTTGCGAATAGTGCAGTTCAAAGCTCCCTAAAGGGAAAACAAGCTATTTCAAACCATGAATTTATGAAAAAGGGGTTGAGCTGCAACCATCCCAGTTATTACCCAGAAGTTTCTAAATGGCCACATGATCAGCAACGCCAAGTACAATGACATATGTATATATATAAAAATATATATATATATATATATATATATATATATATATATATATATATATATATATATATATATATATATATATATATAACAAACCAAAATCCATCAAAAGATAAACATTCTGCTTTGGGAAGCTCAGATTTATCTGGAATGTACTTGGAAAACACCTTGTTATACAGGAGAGTTTTGTAAAACCAAAGAAAATCCTCTGAGATGAATGGAATAAGAGAGATGATGTCATTGTACTTAGCGTTGCTGATCATGTGGCCATTTAGAAACTTCTGACCGAGTTACCGCGGTAGCTGGCCAATTCCGGAGCTACTTGTCTGGCAAAAATTTGAAGCTCAGAAACGAATTTAGCGTATCTCCTTACCCCTATATCCAACATCTAGTCAACTTAAAATAAAAAATATATGTATAACAATTTATCCGGTTTCAGCCGGATTCTGGACGAAATATATGTCGGGCTAAAAAATGATTGTCAGATACGGTTTCAGCATGCCCTCTTACACCGATATCGAGCATCTTATCAACTTCAAATAAAACTTTTACTTTTAACAAACTTTCCAGTATGTGCTAACAAGGAAATTGCTAATTTCGAAAAAAATTATGTTTCTTAGCTGTTTCATCATCGTGATTTTGATGATCTCTTCTAGTGAGATTCGGGCTTTCAAAACTTTCGGTAAGAAATACACCTCTCGTTGACACCATATGATGAATTCGAATTTTGAAATGATGAAGCAACGAACTGGCAACTAGTTAAAACACGCATTTTGGTAAACAGAAAACATATCATAGAAGCCGCCCCACCCCCTAGGATAGGCCAATAATTTTTGGCTCAATAAACTCTTTCTGACCTGATTACATCCAGGGCCATAACGACTAGGCGGGAGGCGGGGCGCCCCCCCCCCCGAATATTGTCGGCCAGTCGTTCACTTAGTTATGTAATTCGATATCAGTTTTTCTTTTGGGATGACTTTTGAAAAGTGCAATTTCGGCAATATAATAGTCGTTTTTGCAGTGAACCGTATATCAGATATCACGGCAACTGCAAAACGACGGTACCGTGGTAACAGGGGTATCAGCAAAACGCAACATATGTGTGTTTGTCATATCTACTGTGATTCGACGTCATATCTGCTTTGACGAAACTAATCAAAACTTCCTGCCTTACTTCTGCCAAATTTCCGAATTCAGCCAGATTCCCGGCGAAGGATTTATCCAGAAAGAACAAAGGGTTCTCAGCACGCTGGCGTTGGAAGCAATTAAACTGATACATGTTTGCTTCTTCCACAAGAAAGTCAATCCATGAAAGAAAGGACATAATAGCTAACTATTTCTCTTGTTTATAGACTAAACGTGTAAAAACATAATGGTAGAAGTGATAGATATCGATCAGGAATATGAGGACGGTGATAAAGACTCGGATGATAGTGAAACCTCCAACAAAAAACCGAGGATCACAAAGAAAAGGGCAGACCAACGACACAAGACTGAGTGGGAAACAGAATCTGACTTTAACGAATGTTTACGAAAGGGAAAGGTGCCGACCGGTCAAAACAGTGGATATTTAGCTCACTGTCTTTACTGCCAAAAGGATTTCGTTTCTGAAAAGGGGAAACACAACACAAATAGGCAGAAACAGACAAAAGCTCATGAAGATTATAAAAAAGTTTGGATAACTCCGTCTTCTAAGGCCATGCCATTGAGTCTTCATTTTTCTAGTGATCCAAAAATCGAAAGAGTGGCCACTGTTGAAGCGAAACTAGGGACATTTCTTGTTGAGCACGAGCTACCCTATTCGCTTTCTGAAGACTTGCTGAAAGCTGAAACCTGTGAAAAGTATGCCCGGCCCAGATCTTCTAGGCCAGGCCACTCTTGGTAGAACTAAAGCAACTAATATTGCTCGACAATCGTTGGCCCCTTATGTAGATGTAAAGCTTCATGAAAAGCTGAAAATAAATCTTTTCTGTGTAGTAGTTGACGAGACAACATAGTCCTAATTAGTCAAACAGCTTGCTGGATGCTTCACGTCTAGTGACGAAGCAATAAATTGGCAGGTCGAGTGGCTTGTTCTTATCAATTGCAGTGATCAGCGTCAGATCAGCGTCTGGTCTATTCAACCTGCTAGTGAAGACGATAAATGATGTCAATAAGGCAGGTGTTCCTCTCAAAAACTGGGTCGGATTCTCCTCTGACACAAAGAATGCTATGATGGGGATAAACCACTCAATCAAAACACTTGTTGAAGGGAAATATCCCTGGGCTACAGTTGTGAAATGTAGCTGCCATCTGTGTGCCCAAGTTGCAAGTCATGCTTTCAAAAAACTGTCCAAGAGCCTCGAAGATCTATGTCGGACTGTGTGCAATCACTTCAGGCACAGTGCAAAATACCAAGATGCATATAGGAAGGAGTTTCAAGTCTTTACTCAAGTGGAACAGCACAGATTCCTTGCTTTGGCTCCAACACACTGGTTGTCGTTTCAAAGCTGTGCACGCCTTATTCTCGAACAGTGGGATACTCTTACATTGTACTGGGACTCGTTGGTACTTGATGATCCCTCGCATGCTAATGATCATGTAATAATGACACTAAACAACCCATACTCGAGGGTTATGATGTTTTTTGTCGAGTACGTTTTGGGACAGCTGAATGAGTTCAACACCATCTTCCAGTCTGAAAAACTCCTATTTCACCTCATGAAAACCCAGGTGGAAAAACTTCTTCGGACATTAGCCATGAACTTTATGAAGCCTTCATATGTTAGAACAGTCAACCCTATTGACATCAATCTGCATGACGAAGTGAACTATCTTCACCACGAAAATGTCTATATCAGCTAAAAGGGTACGATTTACTTGTGGGGCTTAAAACGAGAGAAGTTACCAGTAATCGTATTGGAGCGGGAAGTCTCCGAATTTTTCGCTCTGCAACAAATTTTAACATCGGAGCTGTACAACAAATTCTTGACCGTTTTCCATTCTCTGAAAAGATCTACGAATTGATATACCTGCCTACCATGAGCTCCTCTAGCTACGAATTGATACTTCCCAATCTTAGTTAATTCTTCGACTACTACGATTCTGCGCTTTGGAATAAAGCAAAGCTAGAGCAGGAACGGCGGTCTATACCGAGTGTAGCTCTACCTAGTACTGTCGATCTCCCTGACGTAGATGACTTGGACATTGTCGTTTACTGGGGCCACATCTTGCAAACAAAGTCACCAAATGGTAGTCGGATGTTCCCAAATGTCAGGAAAATGGTTCAGTACTTTTTCTCACTTCCTTTCTCAAAAGTTATTGCCGAGCGTCTCTTCAGTTTGCTCAAGGAAGCGAAGACTGATAAGCAAAACCGACTGAGTGCAGTGACTCTTTCGGCAACACTCAAAACCAAGTGTGGCCTTAAGCGCAATTCTAAAGGAGGGCTTGACTCGGGTAAGTTAGTGCTAGAGCTAGAACCCAGATTAGTCAAGCGTGTACTCAAAGTGAAGGCTAGTGCCTCTTCTCGTGACTGTAACATTTTGAACCAAAGCATTGTGTATGGTCTGGCCAAAGATATTGTTTGTGACACACGTGAACAGTCTGATTCCGATGAATCTTGTCTTTTTGTCTTGTATTATTTGTCTGAAATTAATCTTGTCTGTTTGTCTTGTATTATTTATTTGAATGTTGCTTCTTGAAGCTTTTGATATTGATTTTCATTACACATTAATCGAAAAAGGTTGAGATACGAGAATCTAGGTACCCATCAATTATTTTATTGGATAGGCTTGAAGACCCAAGGCAAAATCGCTTTTAATTTCTTCACTATTAACTTCACATTTATACGGTTTTCCCACCGTGGACTTTCCCTGCTGTGGTACCTCTGCATTTTTACTTCTGTTGCATGCTTGACAAAAATGATGAACAACAAATGTGTGTTCACAGACTGAGCTGACCATGCTTACCTTTGACTGCTGAAAAGAAGGATAGACAGTATGTGTTTTCTCAAATTTATGACAGATCTTCACCACACTTCACTTGACACTGAATCGACATTCATATTAAAGCTAGATTTTTCACCCATTTTCTCTCAAAAATACAAAACAGCTTTTTCCAAGAATTTTGGACATGCCATGGTTTTTACTGCATTTTGGTTCAAGGATGCCGCGGAAATGCCGCTTTTTGACAAGGCCGGCGCCGCGGAGCGGTGCCGGTTGAGTGGCATATATATATATATATATATATATATATATATATATATATATATATATATATATATATATATATATATATATATATATATATATATATATATATATATATATATATATATATATATATATATATATATATATATATATATATATATATATATATATATATATATATATATATATATATATATTGAATTGATGATTTGTAAGTGAAAAAAAACGAACTAAAAGGATTTAAGCCTATTTTGCAAATTTGAAAAAGCTGAAATTTTGAGATTGTTTTGCCAAAAGGATGTAAGTCCCTTATCTTCTAATTAACAAACAATCAGTGATTTGGACATTTCCAGAAAATTCCAATCAAAAAGTTAACAAGGAATTAGTCTTTAAAGTTTCAAGCTTCTTAAATTCCAGTTTGTGAGAAAGATTCTTTGTTGTTTTTGCTCTCCTGTAAAATTACAAAAAGTAAGAATATGCCCTTTTTGCAAAATTCTGCAAAAATTACCTGACTTTTAAGCAATATGCAAATGTTTGACCTGACTTTTGTGAATTGTTGTGTGTCACATTCTGTTACAATTGTCACATTTTTGTGAATTGGCACAATTCAGGCTCTAAAAGCTTCATTCTTCTAACACAACCATTTTGTGTTAGAACACATACCCTCTTTCATAATTCAATAATTGTTTCTGGGAAAATTTTCTGGTCAGACATGAGGCTGGACTGAACAACACATTAGAAATAAGCCTAAATAGAATTGTCTCAGGCTTACATACCTGTTTTAACAAACATAAAAAACATGAAAGAACTTCTTTTAATTTACAAGTTTTTCATAATGGGAAAGTTTTTTCTTTCATAATTGGAAATCTAACTTTTACTGTGCTCAAAATTGGTGGGTATATATATAGATATTTTGGGTTGTTTTATTTATTTGTATATATTTCTCAGGTGACACTACACAAGGGTATGCCATAAGTTCTTATGGCCAGTGCACTCACTTGCCAGGGTCAGGAATTTAATGCACCAAAACCAATATTGGCAAGTGTGTATTCCTCTGAGGAGCCCTGATGTGGGGTGATCACCCAGGGAATATTTTATTAGATTTAAAGTGCTTTTGCTTGTAGTTGTACAACAACTTTCATTTACTAATGATAACTTTCCTTGATTTTGGACATGTTTACTTGGCTAATGGATTGGTTATACTGTTTTATCCTAGATGATTAGATGGATGAGTAAGGTCAAGACCTTAGTCAAGTGCACCTTTATCTCAATTGCTAAAATAGGAAACAGTTCTATATAAAACATTTCTTTTTTTTTTTTTTTTCTAAGCCAAATAATTACCTATACTATAATATAATTTTTTTTATACCTTAGGCATATAATATATTCTAAACTAAAAGTTGTGTTGAATATGTGCTCACCTTCAAGGGCAAATCCAGGATTTTTTTATGAGGGGGGGGGGGGCACAAAAGAGGTTGATCCAATAAACTTGCATTGGGAGCAAATTCAATTAACGCAAACTTGCATTAATTAAGCAAATTACACTACTTTTGACTATGTTAGGGGGGGGGGCGCACAGCCCCCACACTGCCCCTCTGGATCAGCCACTGCTCACCTTATTTTGGACCATTTTCAAACATTAATATCAATTTATGTTGGGAGCATCTGTGGATGGTGGGACATGCATGCACAAAAGTTAAACTCTAAGTTGGACCAGATCAGAGGTGTTTTGAGTGTGGGAAGGGAATTTTTGTCAAAACAAAAAGAAAGTGATTTTTTGGATTTTTTTAAGTTTTCTGATTTCAATACTCCTCCCCCATGACCTTATTATCTCTGTAATGAAGTGAAGAACCACAGTGTCTTTTGAAGTGGGTGAAAAATGGCACTGTTGTAGATGAAAAACACACCTTCTCAACTTGGACTGCCTGAAACTTATTTGCTGTGTTTTACATTTTGTTCCATAAATTACTAAAATGAAGAAGAATGAAAAATACACCCAGCCAGTAAACCTGTAATTTTAAAAAAAAAACAGTTTATGACAAATCATTGAGGAGATTTACAGTACTTGAAAATATTTAGTCACTGATGTATGTTGCATTCAGGAATTGTAATTATTATTTTCATTAACCTAGTCTTAATAGTAAAATGTTAGGTACTGTTGCTTTATATGGGCCTTTACAAGGAAACCAGTCAAGAAAAACCAGCCCATTAAAGAGTCTGCTATAGAGTAATGCAATGCATGGCATGGTTTCATTGCATTTATGATATTTAAACTGTTGTTTTTTGGGGTTTAGGGGGGGAGGTACCTAGGTTAGGTTGTGTATTTAATATATGGTATGCTTTACCCCACCACCCTACCCCCCCCCCCTAATGTTCAAATATATAGCCCAAATTTGTTTCTAAACTATTATATGTTCATCCTATTTTATTTCATTAGCATTAACCAAACTTGACTTTTTAGAGAGGCCCATTTAATGCAAACAGTATCAAATGTTATTAGGCTATGAAAGCAAAGTTGCAGAAATTTTTGGGAAGAGCCAGAGGTAAATTTTTACCAAATCATATTATTGACTTACAAATTAAGTAAACATACCACTCAATGCCTTTTTTATGCTCTTTCTAAATATAACAATCATTTTTGTTGGAAATGAATTCTACCCCCACCCCTATATATACCAACTCAGGGTATATATTTGCACATTAGGGGAGTGGGGGTAAAGTTTATTTCTGATGTAAATGAGAGGTAAGATTAAACTTTCTCCCCTACCCCCCTAATGTGCAAATATATACCCTGACTTGGCATATTTAGAGGTGGGGGCTAAAATTCATTTCTGACAAAAATGATTATTATATTCACAAAGAGCATAAAAAAGGCATCAAATGGTATATTCACTTTATTCATAAATCAATAATATGATTTGGTAAAAATTTACCAAGCCAGAAACCTTGACATCAGTTTTGCAGTGATGTCATTTTTGAGGGGTTTCAGACCCTTACTTTGTCATTAGGTTGAGACAAGACAGACATTAGGTTGAGACATTGGCAAAACATCATTAAAAATCAGAATGTTTGTTAGAAAGTGGAAAATCCCTTAGGCTAATGAAAGTGGATAAAAAGCACAACTACATGTAAAACATGTTATCCACAATTATTCTACAAATTATGGAATAAGAATTGTTTTAATAACATGTTTCCTTCTTAATAGTTTCTAATCTAGACCTTTACCACTTTTAAACTTTTAGTAGCCTATTAAATAGGGTAAGACACCCAGTAGTCGGCCACCTGCCTATTTTCGGACAGAATCTTTTATACTATTTTAATAACTAATTTACAATGAGATATTTGTATGTCCGAGTTTAGGCAGAATGGTCACTTGTTAGTAAATTCAAAAATAGGAGGCGCTGTACAAGTGAAACTATTTGAATTAGTAACCTACTTGTTCAGAAATTCTTCAAAAATTTGTTGATACAAAAATTAAGTTTCTAGGTGGTATAATACAGTAATTAGAGTAGTTTAAATGTCAAAAAGTTTTCAAAGTGATTAAAGTGTCCAACTACAGGGTGTCTTACCCTACTGTTTTTTTCTTTTGTGGCCCCTTTATGGGCTCAAAATGTAACTTTCCCCAGAAGCATATATTCAATTGTGAAAGAGGATAAAAAAGGGCATCAAGCAATGTAGCCTGTTCAATTTCATCCTAGCTAAATAATATTGTCAGCTGCAAATTTGCCATTTTTCTAACCTGCTCAAGGCTAGTTGAAATTTATTTGGACTATTCCATTATGTAGAGGCAATATAATGAACTATCAATACTAGCCTACCTTTAGTTGAATTTATATCCTCCTAAATTCCATGAAAAGCAACTGCTACTTCTTCTTTTACTCTGCTCAAGTTCAAATAATTTGAGATTTTTGCCAATTTGCAATTCTATAATGTACGAAATTTTAAGATTGTCACAGAATTAATTTTGGGCAAAATATAGGAAAATAGTTTGGAGATACTAGATATATGTATTTTAATATACTATATATTAAGTAATCCAGTATCATAGTCTTTAAGATGAAGCACTGATAATTACATATTTAAACATTTTTGCTTGTATGTTTTTGTTCTTGAGCCGGTCATGACTTGTACTACATTGGCATTGAATTTCATCAGGAGAGTCATTCACTTGATGCATGGTGGATAATTGTGTGGTGATTTTTATAAAAATAGTGAATTGAATTGAAATATTGAGTGAGGAAGATGTTTAAACAAAGTGGAAAGAGGTCTGATCATCTAAGAGCACAGGTAAATAATAGTGCGAATATGAACAGCCAGGCTGGCCCCCCCGGTAAGGGGCCCAGCAGCACCTATTAGTGTTGGACATTATCCAATGGTGCATAGCCCTATGCAAATGCCTATGAATAGGGCATCAGGACCTCAGTTAATCCAAATGCAGTGGAATGTGCCAAGCCCTATCCATTTACCCAGTTCTTATGGACAACAAATATATAACAATGGATCTATACCAAGCACATCAAATTCATCTCACTATGTTCGTGCTGTAAATGGTATGAACAATGGACTTGAAGTGAGACAAGTAATTTATACGGATAGCAAGTGGTCAATAACAGCCCAACTGTAGATTCAAATAAAGGACGTAAAGCATCACAGTATGCATGCAAGGTGAGCAACAGATATAACAGTTTCGAAGTTGAAGAGTGCGAGTTGAAGGGAATGTTCAATACATGCCTGAAATAAATTTTGAAACTGATGACATGACCATGATAAACCCAAGAGAAGCCAAGGGATTATATTGGGAAGGAAAGAAAAAAAATTAATAGATGGGTGGCATCTCCAGTTAGTAGTGACAGCATCCAAATGGAAAGAGAAGCTCCAAAGCGGCAGTTTTTCCATAGAAAAAGTGATATTCAGACAACCAGTGGTCAATTAACAAAAAGCAGATATCAACCAAGTGTCAATCTTCCTCAGTTAGAGGTTCCAGAAACTGAAATGATTTGTGGTAGTGTCATTATCAAGGCTGTTGAGCAAGGTGCCAATTTCACCAACAAACATGAAGTCTCAATGTTTTTCGAGGAGAAGATAAAAAGTAGGTTTGACTTTGAGATTAATAGAGATGGTAAAATCATCTTCCTGCATCTTAAGGATGAAAGTGCACTTAAGACTGCTTTGGCGATGAAGAAGGTGCTGAACATTGAAGTTGCAGTTATAAGGAAAGAAAAATTAGAGAGAGGAGTGATGAAAGGTATTCCATTGTACTTATCAAAAGATCAGGTAAAATCAAGTCTTGTGTTGCAGTGAAAGATGTTATTAGACTACAAAGATATAACAGAGACTTCAGAAAGCTAGAGGACAGCCTATCAGTCATGGTAATTTTTGAAGTCAATATTATCCCAGGTAGCATTTGGTGTGTGGAAGAAACAGAAACATTTTGCCATACCATAGGAAAGTAATGCAGTGCTATAAATGCCAAAAGTATGGACACTTAAAAAAGACTGTAAATCAAAAGAGGTTTGCCTAAGATAAGCGAAGAACCACCAAAGCCGAGATTGCCCACTTAAAATGGAAGACACAGATGAAAGGACCAATAAATACAAGTGTGCAAATTGTGAAGAAAATCATTTTTCAACGTCTTCAATTTGCCAAATAAGAAGAGAAAATCAACAAGTGTTAGAGATTGCTGAAAAATATGGTATGGATTTCAAGAGGGCAAGGATTACATATAGAAACTATGCTCAAGCAGTGCACTCAAACTTGAACCAAGAGAAAAGAGTAATAAGTAAAACTACATTAGAATTGCAACAATGGACAGCAAATAAATAATGATTGGGATGTTGACAACCCCTGGCATGTTAAATATTCAAGACTTAGAAATGAGTGAAAAGATAGACAAGTTGTGCGATTTAGTAGAAGAGCTGAAATTGGGAAAACTTAATGGCAATGACATTTCAATGGTTTGCCAAGTTAATAGTGGTTTTGAAAATAGATCAAACCCCTAATGCAGCTGAAAATGTTATCTTGGAATGCATGTTCAATTATGAGAGAAAAAAGAGATTTGTTGCTACAATACTGTTACCAAAAAGACATTAATGTTTCCTGTATTAATTTTAAAAAAATTTTCCACAAAATAAGTTTTTCAAAGAAAAGTAAAGAACTCCATTAAACAAAAAATGAGCAAAAATAAAATCAAATAATCTACCAAGCGTGAAACTACCACAAATCAGCATCGATAAATAAATGAAACCCAAAACGAACAGAAATTACAATAATTAACCGAATCAAACTAAAAAAGAGCAGAAATTAACATAAGTTGGGCGTAAGACCCCTATGCCTTCCCAAGGCCAGAGCAAAATTTGCACTTTACTGAAAAAATATAAATGTTTTTACTTTTATAACTTTAATGAATCAAATAATATTAACATTTTGATTGCTAAATATCAGTATATGTATATTAAACTGACAATGCACATTCATTTGTATTTTTTCAGTAAAGTGCAAATTTTGTTCTGGCCTTGGGAAGGCATAAGGCTTTTTCGCCCAACTTATGTTAATTTCTGCTCGTTTTGAGTTTGACTCGGTTAATTATTGTAATATCTGTTCGTTTTTGGGTTTCATTTATTTATCGATGCCTATTTAATTTCGGAGACCACACTGCCTTTCCATGACGATAAATAAAAGTTCAAATAGGGATAAAATCCTTTTAATAGACAGTGATGATAGAAATTCACAAAAATACCAGATATTTCGGTCACATATACAGTGACCGTCATCAGTAGTTTTACTACTGATGACGGTCACTGTATATGTGACCGAAATATCTGGTATTTTTGTGAATTTCAATTACATCACTGTCTATTAAAAGGATTTTATCCCTATTTGAACTTTTATTTATCGATGCCTATTTGTGGTAGTTTCACGCTTGGTAGATTAGTTGATTTTATTTTTGCTCATTTTTTGTTTAATGGAGTTCTTTACATTTCTTTGAAAAACTTATTTTGTGGAAAATTTTTTTAAATTAATTTCTGTTCGTTTTATATTTACATTAAAATCAATATATTAGGCTAGATATTGGTTTTACATTAGTTTAGCAAGCTAATGTTGAAGTTAATCAATAAATTAAGCTAGACATTAATCTTACATTAGTTTTACAAGCTAATGTTGAAGTGAATCAATAAATTAGGCTAGATATTAGTTGGCCTTCCTCAGGCAATTCAGCGTGTCCCCAGGTGGCGATATGGGAACGCTCTACAGATATGTAGGGTACCGCCACATAAAGCACGGACCAAGGGGGGACCTTGTCCCTGGGGGTCCATAATAGAAATTGGGCACCCTCGCCCGGGGTCATAAATACAGGCGGAGGAGGAAGAAGGCCCCTCAAATGTACACTCATAAGGGCCCACTGGTATGTCCACAAGTCCCTGGAATTACAAACCTTCTCCCAGTAATGGGTTAAATTGCATGGTGATGCAGAACATCATCGCGGGACAACTGCGGCAGGGCATAAGATCCAGGTATATGGACAACGGCCTCTGCAAAGGGCTGCAGAGGAAATTATAGCCTAGTAAACGAACAGCATTCGCACGGGATTCTGACTAATGGATAATTCTTCTGGGCTTGGTATGCTTTAACGGGCGTTTTCAGGCTGAAAAGCCTCTTCCTAGCTAATTTATGTATTACGGGCTGCCTCCCCATAGTACCATAATATTTGTAGGCATGAATATATAATGAGTCGGAGGTAATAGGCTTAAGATTGTCTGTGCAGGATTTTGACTCTTGTTGATAGAAGAGCATCGCCAAGTGCTGAAAACCATGTTGTGACCAAAATGGGTCCAGGTTTGCACAAAGCCCCCATTCATGGAGGTTGAAGGGACTTCTTGCTGTCCGGTTCTAAGCCGGATTTAGCACTTCGGTGTAGACTTGAGAGGATATGTGATCCCCGTCCTGCACTGGTATCCGGGATCATTGCTTTTCCTGAGGCGAAAACAATTTCAATCATTTAAAGAACATGAAAATTGGAACTTGGAATGTTACGACGTTAAAAAATGACTATCGTATCGACATTTTGACTGACGAATTCAGATGATTTGAACTGGATTTATTAGGAGTTTCAGAAACTCATATCCCAGGGGTAGGAAGTATGAAATTAAGTGATATAGAATTTGTATACTTAGGCAGGAAGGATGGGGTACATAGACAAGGAGTAGGGCTCATGATGAATAAGGAACCTGCTAAGTCTTATTTAGGCTGGGAAGTTATTAATAATAAAATACTAATTGCTTATTTTATGACTAACAAGTTCAGGTTATCAGTCAGAGTAGTATTTGGCCCTATAGAACTGACTGACAGAGATAGTGGTCACTCAGATAAATTTTACTTACAGCTACAGGAACAATTAGATAGCGTTTCGGGCAGAAATATGATGTTTTTACTGGGAGATTTTAACGCCCAGGTTGGTAGAAATAGAAATAGATGGTGTCCTAGCCTTGGTAAATTTGATTGAGGATAAGAAAACAGTAATGGTTACAGACTTTTGCAATTTTGCAGGTATAACAATCTAGTTATAACCAATACAGTGTTTGGTCATACAATAGCCCATAAGTTAATATGGTATTCACAAGATGGTAAGACAGCTAGCCTTATTGATTATATTATTATAAGCCGAAGACTGGCAAGATTAATAAAATATGCTAGGGTATATAAGAGTGCCGTTATTGATGTTGAGAGTAAAGACCACCATCTACTAGTGTCAAGAGTTAATTTAAAGCGGAAATATAGGAAGGGTAACTACCTCCTGCGACGTTATGGCGTTGGTTGACTCCAGGATAGGACTTTCAGGGAACCTGTTCAGGAGCAATTAAATACTAAACAAGCAAGTTTGTAATTTGATAATGCGGAATATGGATGGAACAATTTAAGAAAAATAATTTATGATGTTGCTAAAGGAGTCTTAGGAAAAACAGTTAGAACTCCAGCTAAGAATATTAGTGGAAAAGCTGTATTTTAGGTAGAAAGGAGAAAGGGCTTGTACAGGAATTAACTTAGTGATAGACCATATGAAAACAAAAGGAATGTAAAGAAAGCATTAAAATATGAACTAAGGAGGTGTGAATTAGAGGCCATGGATAAAATTGCCAAGGATCTGGAAGATGCAGCTAGACGGCATAATAATAAAATATTGTACTGTCATGTTAACAAATTGAGAGGGAATAGTCAATGCGGACTTGGCCCAGTTAAAGATAGGAATGGGGCCGCAATTAGCGATAAGGAAAAAACTAAAGAGAGATGGGCCGAACATTTTGAGAATTTGCTTAACCGAGATAGAGTTGAAGGAAGAGATATATAGGAAAATGAAAAAGTTTGTCATACCTTGGATGTGAAGGAAGATTTGTATTGTGAGGAGGAATTAGCGACAGTACTAAAAGGACTAAAAAATAATAAGGCTCCAGGTGCTGATAGGGTGGTAAATGAGTTTCTTAAATATGGTGGCTCTGAGGTTAGAAATAAGTTAAAGATTATAAATATGGTTTTTGAAAAAGGGGTAGTACCTAACGATTTTAGGAAATCCTTAATTAAGCAACTTTATAAGAAAGGTGATAAAAATGAGTGTGGTAAGTATCGAGGGATTAGTCTGGTCTCTGTTGGTAGCAAATTACTTAGTAATATGATACTTTTTAGACTGAGAGATGCCGTAGACAAAGTTTTAAGAGAAGAATAGTGCGGTTTTAGAAAAGGTAGAGGATGTGTCGACCAAATTTGCACTTTTAGGTTAATAATTGAGAAGTGTCTGAGTTTTCAAACACCTTTGGCCTTTAGTTTTATAGATTATGAGTAAGCGTATAATTATGTTGATACAAGGTCTTTAGCAAGTGACTCATCTTTACGTGACATACTGGACAAAAACATTAAAATTATAAACGTCCTGAATAAGAATAAAGATGCCGTGGTCCAGGTAGAACCTGAAGGTAGCGACTGGCGTCGCATTAAATATGGAGTTAATCAGGGTTGTGTTCTATCCCCTTTTATATGGATTATTTTGATGGACTTTGTCTTAAGGAGCACAGGAAAGGCAATGGGAGACCACGGAATCAAATGGGGGGGACAAAGTATCCTGGACTTAGATTATGCTGATAATTTAAGCATCCTAGATGAAAGTGTGAGCAAAAGGAATGAACTTTTAGAGGTTTTGCGGGTTTAGGGTGCTAGAATAGGTTTGAAAATTAATGTTAAGAAGACTAAGTCACTAAAGCTAGGAATAAGTGAAGATGAAAAGGTGAAGTTGGGTAATAAAAAGATTGATCAGGTGGACACCTTTACTAACCTTGGTAGTATTATTAGTAAAGATGGTTGGTGCAGTGAAGATGTCAAATGTAGAATAGCCAAGGCTCATGGTGTTGTTTCACAGTTAAAAAAATGTTTGGAAGAATAGGAAGATAAGTCTGCAAACCAAGATTAGAATATTAGAGGCTACAGTGATGACAGTGGTCAAATATGGCTCTGAAGCATGGGCGCTCCGAAAAGCGGATGAAGATTTGCTAGATGTTTTCCAGAGAAATTACTTAAGGATTGTTCTGGGTACCCGGCTGACTGATCGTATTTCAAACAATAGGCTATACGAAAAATGTGGTTCAATACTCTAGGGCTTTAATGAAAGAAAGGTTGAGGTGGCTAGGGCACGTTGTGCGGATGAAGGATGGCGGATTGCCGAAGATTGTTCTTTTCGGCCAACCGTCTAGGGCTAAACGGAAAGCAGGTCGTCCTCGTCTGGGGTGGGAGGACTTCTTAAAGAACGATTCAAAGGAAATGGGAACTTCATGGGCGGTCGTAGAAAGGGAGGCTTTGAATAGATTGGGATGGAGGAGGAGCGTGGGTAGCTGTGTTGGCCTCAGGCAGCTAGGTGCTGCGGTGAGTTGTTAGTAGTAGTAGTAGTAGTATATTCACATAGTCTTTTCAGGGAAAAAGAAACTAATACTTTAAATCTTTTCATTTTTTAAGACTTTATAGTTTGGCCTGGTATTTGTATGCTGGAGAAAAATTTTCAGCAATTTTTAACAACATATACCCTTTTACAAATCTGGACAAAAATAGCACTGTTTAATTTATTTTCATACCTCCTGTAGTTGACCTGAAATGGAAAACTTGATACCATTCGCAAAAAATCTGTTTACTTTCTTTGATAGCATGGATACACTTACGCTATTTTGATTTGGTTAAATTTTAAGAGCAGAAATGGACGGGTTGGCGTGGGAGGGGGGGGGTGGGAGTGGAAGGGGGATTACTTGCCCTCAAATCACTTTCGACTGTTAAAAAGGGCATCAGTCCTTTCTATTTTCAATCGAATAAGCCCTTTTCGAAGTTCCCACAACAACTCCTTCGATACGAAGGGCCCTGGTCCAAACAACAACAACAACAAAAAATAATACATACAGGCTCAGGTAGGTACTCTACTTTTTTACGTAGTTCTTCTCGTAGACTTATTTTGCCCAAACATTCATCTACAGCAGCCCAGAGGTCTCCTGTTTATAAATCAATTCAATTATGGAATTCAATCCCACCAGATGTCCCGTTATTTCTGTCTGCAAAGGCACTTATTCATCGTGTCTTTCCAGTTTAGTAATTTCTCTCTCCTTCGTTTATTTTCCCTGTTTTCTCCTTTCCTAGTGTTTCTCCTTTTTGTGTTTTTCCCTTATATATCGTTATTATTATATATATTTTTTTTTACTGTATGGTAGTGTTTATTCTCTTTAATCTTTATTTCATATATATTGTTTGATTTAGAGTAATATTTATGGTTGTTTTATTGCTTTATTATTGTGTTGTAAGGCCAACAACAAGCCAAGCTTCTTGGGCCAAATAATTTTTCTTTACGTTTGTAATAGAGTTTAGTATTAATAAAATGATTGATTGATGATTATACCCACTTCGATCTTTACTTTAAAAATGTCAAGCCTTCCAATCACTTTCGACTATTAAAAAGGGCACTAGGCCTTTCAATTTCCAATCGAATGAGCCCTTTTGGAAACGACAAGGCTTTCTATAAACATCTTATGTGCCCCCAGAGCATAACTTACAACCCTTACCCTAAGGTCTGTTAGGGTGGTTGTCATTCCCTAAGACTGAATTTCAAGAACTTTCAACTACGTTAAACCAAATGGCTATCTCCAAATTTTGTTTGGATGTGTCGAAAAACTGTGGGCGTGAGAGGCGCGGTAGTCGCTCTCCAATCACTTTCAACTATTAAAAATGGCCCTAACCCTTTCAATTTCCAATCCAATGAGCCCTTCGAAGTTTCTACGACAAAACTTTCAATAAAAATCTTATATGCCCCCAGGGCATAACTGACAACCCGTGCCCTGAGTGCGGGGGGGGGGGCTCATTCTCAAATACCTAATTTCCAGAACTTTCTACTACGTTGAACAAAATGGCTATCTGAAAGTTTTGATTGGATGTGTTTGGAGGAATGGTGTGCGTGAGAGGGGGGTTAGTTACCCTCAAATCACTTTCGACTATTACAAAGGGCACTAGCCCTCTCAATTTCAAATTGAATGAGCCCTTTTTGAAGTTTTACGACAACTCTATCTATAAAAACCTTATATGCTCCCAGGGTTTACTTACAACCTTTGCCCTTGGGGCTCTGGGAGGTGTGTCATCCTTAAATACATAATTTCCAGAACTTTCAACTACGTTGAACAAAATGGCTATCTCTAAACTTTGATTGAATATTTTTGGGGAAATGATGGGCATAAAAGGAAGGTTAATTACTCTCCACTCACTTTCTACTATTAAAAAGTGCAATTTCAATTTCCAATCAAATGAGCCCTTTTTTAAATTTCTATGACAACTTTCTATATAAACTTTATATGCCCCCAGGGCATAACTTACAACCCTTGCACTGAGGAAGGTTATCATCCTAAAAGACCTAAGTTCCAGAACTTTCAACTACGTTGAACAAAATGGATATCTCAAAATTTTGATTGGGTGTGTTTGGGAAAATGGTGGGCGTGAGAGGGGCGTTAGTCGCTCTCCAATCACTTTTAACTATTAAAAAAGGCACTAGCCCTTTCAATTTCCAATTGAATGAGCCCTTTTGAAGTTTTCGCTTTCAATAAAAACATTATAAGCCCCCAGGGCATAACTTACAACCCTCGTCCTGAGGGCTGTGGGGGGGGGAGGGGTTTTCATCCTTAAAGACCTAATTCACAAAACTTTCAACTACGTTGAATAAAATGGCTATCTAAAATATTGATTGGATGTGTTTGGAGAAAAGATGGGCGTGAGAGGGGGGTTAGTTGCCTTCAAATCACTTTCGACTATTAAAAAGGCCACTAGCCCCTTTGAATTTCCAATCAAATGAGCCCTTTTTCAAGTTTCTACGACAAAGATTTCAATAAAAACCTTATATGCCGCCAGGGTATAACTTATAACCCTTGCCCTGAAGACTTTCGACTTTTAAAAAGGGCACTAGCCATTTCAATTTCCAAGCGAATGAGACCTTTTTGAAGTTCCTACGACAACGCGTTATATAAAAACCTTATATGCCCCCTGGGCACAATTTGCAACCCTTGCCCTGAGGGCAGTGGGGGAGTTGTCATACTAAAAGACCTAATTTCCAGAACTTAAAACTACGTTGAATAAAATAGCTATCTCAAAGTTTTGATTAGATGTGTCTGGGGAAAAAGTGGGCGTGAGAGGCGGGTTAGTTGCCCTCTAATCACTTTCGACTATTAAAAAGGGCACAAGCCCTTTTTAATAGTCGAAAGTACGACAACGCCTTCCATAAAAAACCTTATATGCCCTGGGGGCATAATTTACAACCCTTGCCCTAAGGGTTGTGGGGGACTGTCCTTCTCAAAAACATAATTTTTATCTGGAAATCAACTACGCTGAACAAAATGGCTATCTCAAAATTTTGATTAGATTTGTTTCGGTAAATGGTGGGAGTGGAAGGGGTGTTAGTCGTCTTCGAATCACTTTCGACTATTAATAAGGGAACTCCAATTTCAATTGAATGAGCGCTTTTCGAAGTTTCTACGACAACCTCTTTGATACGAAGTTCCCTGCTCTAAAGAAAAAAATTAATAAATAATACATTATGCCAACATCGTTCTTATATACCGCCAGGGCATAACTTAAAACCTTTGCCCTGAGGGTTGTGGGGGAGTGTCCTCCTCTTTACTTAGTCCCCGTTTCTTGTCTCGTTCTCGAGTGTCCCTGTTCTTTACTTAGGTAGCACGATGGCGCTGCCTGTGATTTATACAACAACTTTCTATATAAACCTTATATACCCCCAGGGCATAACTTACAACCCTTGCACTGAGGGATCTGAGGGGGTTGTCAACCTAAAAGACCTAACTTCCAGAACCTTCAACTACGATCAACAAAATGGATATCTCAAAATTTTGATATGTTTTGGAATATGTTTTGGAAAATGTTTTGGATATGTTTTGGAAAACGGTGGGCGTGAGAGGGGAGTTAGTCGCTATCCAATTACTTTCAACTATTAAAAAGGCACTAGCCCTTTCAATTTACCATTGAATGAGCTCTTTCGAAGTTTCTGTGACAGGGCTTACAATTAAAACGTTTTATGCCCCCAGGGCATAACTTACAATCAGTTCACTGAGGGCTGTGGGGGGGTTGTCATCCTTAAAGACCTAATTTCCAAAACTTTCAACTACGTTGAATAAAATGGTTATCTAAAAATTTTGATTGGATGTGTTTTGGGAAAAGCTGGGCGTGAGAGGGGGGTTAGTTGCCCTCAAATCCCTTTTGACTATTAAAAGGGTACTAGCCCTTTGAATTTCCAATCGAATGAGCCCTTTTTCAAGTTTCCACGACAAAGATTTCAATAAAAACCTTTTATGCCCCCAGGGCATAACTTATAACCCTTGCCCTGAGGGTTGTGGGGGAGTGTCCTCCTCAAAAATATATTTTCTATCTGAAAATCCACTACGCTGAACAAAATGGCTATCTCGAAATTTTTATTGATTGTGTTTGGGGAATGATGGGCCTGGGGGAGGCTAGTTGCCCTCCAATCACTTTCGACTATTAAAAAGGGCACTAGCCCTTTGAATTTCCAATCGAATGAGCTTTTTTTGAAGTTTGTACGACAACGCCTTCTATAAAAACCTCATGCTCCCCCAGGGCATAACTTACAACCCTTGCCCCGAGGGCTTAGGGGGAATGTCATCATCAAAAATATCTTTTCTATCTGAAAGTCAACTACACGGAACAAAATGGCTATTTCTAAATTTTTATTGGATGCGTTTGGGGACATGATTGGCGTTGGGGGGGGGGGCTAGTTGCCCTCCATTCACTTTAGTCTATTAAAAATGACACTAGGGCTCTAAACTTCCATTTAAATGAACGCCTTTTGAACTTTCTACGAAAACCCCTTCGATATGAAGTGCCCATCTCTAAAGGGAAAAAATAATAAATAATACATTGTGCTAACATTGTTCTTATTTGCCGTCAGGGTACAGCTTAAAACCCATGCCCCGAGGGTTGTGGGGATTGTCCTCCTCAAAAACGTAATTTCTATTTGGAAATCAACTACGCTGAACCAAATAGCTATCTAAAAATTTTGATTGGATGTGTTCGGGTGAATGATGGGCGGTGGACGGGGGGGGGGGCTAGTTGCCCTTCAATACCTTTCGACTATTAAAAAGGGCACTAGCCACTCCAATTTCCAATCGAATGAGCCCTTTTAAAAGCTTCTAAGATGACTCCTTTGATACGAAGTGCCTGGGTAAGGAAAAAAAACACATTGTGCCGCAATCGTTCTTTACTTAGGCAGCGCTAGAGCGCTGCCTATGATTCGAGAAACAAGGCTTAAATTTAATAATGTGAGATCATTCAAAGGTTTTAGCATTTTGAGGAATAACAGAATAAATCGAAAAAAGGAGGTGTAATGATTGGAATTTAAAACTATATTCATCACAAGGAGTTGGAGATGAAGCATCATCAACCTGTAGATAATGAAGTGGTAATCATTGGAGCCTAGATTTTTTTTTTTTTTTGAAAACAATAGGAAAGCAAATATTATATGTGTTTATAATCCCGATGGAAATAATGGACTGCTGGGATAAAGAATAGAAGAAGCTATCAGTAAAATTCCAGTTGGAGAAGATCTGATATTAGTTGTTGATATGATTGCACACAGCAGATCTTGGTGCAAATGTAGAATTATTAATAATTCTGGTACCAGCCTAGAGAATTGTTTAGTGACTAGTTCAATGTGTTTAGTGACACCTTGTGGCTTGCCAACAAGGCTAAAGCCTCAGACAGAAGAGACAACAACAATTGACTTGGTATTATGTAGCCCAAGGATATACACTAACTTAAATATAGTATGTGATGCTGGAAGTGAGTTGTCTAGTGTTCTCTTGATAAAGAAGTTCTTCCCAGGGGTAACACAAAGAAAAGATACAAGATAAAAAATGTGAACTGGCCCCTTCTTATTGTGGCGTTTGAAGAATTTGGTCTGGTCGGTAATAGATGAAGATGTGGACTTGTCAAGGAAAATGAAGTTATTTCATGGAACAACGATGAAAAAAGCCAAAAATATAGTGTTTTATAGGGAAGTGAGTGCTCGCAAAGGCTCTATCTGGTGAAACAAAAAATACCCTGAAGCCAAGCAGGATTTTTATTAAAAGGATAATAATATATACATCGTAATTTATTATGCACAATCATATTGAAAAAAAAACAAAGCAAATACAAAGCTCCAGGAATCAGTTATGGAAGTGAAGAGAAATGAATTAAGTATTTTCATAGATAACCTAGACTCTATAAAGCCCACTACAAAAGTGTATGAATTATATGAAAAATATGAATAATGGACTTATTTCCAGCAGAAGCAACCCTCTAATAATGTATGGTACTACAATTCTTGTAAACGAAAAGCAAAAAGTTGATGCAGCAGCTAAGTTCATGCGCTCAGTGATTGGACGAAAAGATACTAATTCCCAAAAGGAGAGAGAGATGGAGAAGAAAGCCAGTCAGCTTGGGACACAAGGAAAAGATGAGCCATATAAAAGACCTTTCTCTGAACAAAAACTGAGGAATGTAATAAGAAACTTGCCAAATATATCTCCGAGACCTGTGAATATTTTACCACAATTTGTTAAAGCATTTCCTACATCTTGGCTAAAAGTATTATTGGGAATAATAAAAAATGCATGGAAGATTGGAAAATCTCCCGATGTATGGAAATATGAAGAAGCAGTGATGTTACCAAAGCCTGGAAAAGATCCTTTAAAGATTAAAAACCACAGATACATTACCCTCCTCCCTGTGGTTGGAAAAGCGATGGACAGGATGATTAAAAAAGGCTCCAAGTTGTGATGGACCAGAAAAAAAAATCCTGAAAGACATCCAAAGTGGCTTTCGTAAAAACAGAAGTGCAGAGGTGCAGAATTATTAATAATTCTGATACCAGCCTAGAGAATTGTTTGATAAACAATTCAATTTGTTTAGTGACACCTCGTGGCTTGCCAACAAGGCTAAACCCTAAGACAGGCGAGACAACAACAATTGACTTGGTATTATGTAGCCCAGGGATATACACTAAATTAAACATAGTATGTGATGCTGGAAGTGAGTTGTCTTGTGATCATTATCCTATATTATACACTTTAGATGAAGAAGGTCTTCCCTGGGGCGAAACGAAAAAAAGATTTAAGATAAAAAAATGTGAACGGGCCCCTTCTTACTGTGGCATTTGAAGAATTTGATGTGAAGTCGTTAACAGATGAAGATGTGGAATTGTCAAGGAAATTTGAATTATTTCAA
Organism: Artemia sp. Qi Xiang Cuo; assembly: GCF_049724085.1. Lineage (NCBI taxonomy): Eukaryota > Metazoa > Arthropoda > Branchiopoda > Anostraca > Artemiidae > Artemia > Artemia sp. Qi Xiang Cuo. Next base: position 4,984,630 of record NC_142798.1, on the reverse strand, counting down.
GACATAATGATGAAAATAGTCAAAAATATAGTGCCATATAGGTAAGTGAGTGCTCACAATGGCTATATCTGGTGGAACAAATAATGCTATGAAGCCTCGAAGGATTTTATGAAAAGGAGAATAATATATAATTCGGATTGTATTATAAATAATCATATTGAAAAAAAAAAAAAAACAAAGCAAATTCCAAGTTCCGGAAATCATTGTTGGAAGCTAAGAGAAAATCATGGAGTAGTTTCATAAATAACCTAGACTCTAGGAATCCCACTACAAAAGTCTATGAAATTGTGAAAAATATGAACAATGGACCTATTTCAAGCAGAAACAACCCTCCAATAATGTATGGTACTACAGTTCTTGTAAACAAAAAGCAAAAAGTTGATGCAGCTGCTACTTTCATACGCTTAGTGATTGGACGAAAAGATCCAAATTCCCATAAGGATAGAGAGATTGAGATGAAAGCCGGCCAGTTTGGGACACAGGTAAAAGATGAGGCATGCAACAGACCTTTCTCTGAACAAGTACTGAGGGATGTAATAAGAAATTTTCCAAATACATCTCCGGGACATGATGAAATATTACCACAAGTTGTTAAATTACTCCCTATATCTTAGCTAAAAGTATTATTTTTAATAATAAATGATGCATGGAAGATTGGGAAATCTCCCGATTTATTGAAATAGGAAGAAGTAGTGATGTTACCAAAGCTTTGACAATATCCTTTAAATATTAAAAACCACAGATACAGGAACTTCTCGCAGGAAGTTTTACATGTGAGTTACCGGATGATAAAAAAAAGGAGACAATGTTTAATGGACCAGAAAAAAAATAATGAAAGACATCAAAAATTGCTTTCGTAAAAAAATAAGCGCATATGACAGTCCTAAATGATTGAAAAAGGACGCACTATTTGCTTTTCAAAATAGATGGATACTAGCGGCTGTTTTATTAAATATTCAGGGTGTTTTTGACAACACGCTTCAAAGAAAAATGATTGGAGGCCAAATAATAGCAGAAATCAAAGATCAAATGCTGATGTTATTGAAGATTATCTGAAAGGAAGAAGAGTCAAAGTTAGAATCGGAGAAACATTATCAGAGAATATAGTGTTCCCCAGAAGAGGGATCCCTCAAGGTTCAGCCTTGGGCCCTAGCATGTATAATATAGGATCATTTGACATTCCTTTTAGTGAAAAAGATGATGGAACTGTTTTTGCGTATGATAATAATGTCTGGGCTATGGCTCGAGACACTTACCAAATAAAGACATCAATAGCCCAGGTCTTAGAGAAATTAGAAAAATGGGCTTAAGAAGCCGACTTGAAATTTTCATGAGCGAAAACAAAAGTAATTGTGTTCATTAGGAAAAGGATTAGAGCCCTCCCAAAGATATATATTAATAGAAATCAGACAGAATAAGTGAATGAAGCAAAAATACGAGACATGGCGGTTGACAATCAGCTCAACACGTAGACCCAAGGGATGTATATTAAATCTGTATACCTGAAACGAAGGTAGACAAAGAAATATTTAGCTTTTATATTCAGAGGTTTCTCATCAGAATACCTTATCCAACGTAACTCACTATATATTATGACTAAAGTGGAATACTGCTCAACAATATATGGAACAGCTTGCTATTCCACAAAGGTGAGATTGGATTTAATCCAAAATTCAGCCATAAGAATGGCATTTGAATCCAGGAGAACTACACCTGTTATTTTTCTGTTATCACAAGGTGATTTATTAGACTCAAAAACAAGAAGAAAATGAGAATAATCAAGTATGTGCAGAAGATTTGGATTAAAAACAACAACCACCCAGTTAAGTCGAAATCATCAAATTATCAGAAATGCTGAGAGTGAGTAAAAAAGAAGTTCCTCCACCATAGGAGGAAACAGATTTTATTGAACTTGGAATTCAAAGTGGAACCAAATATACCTGAAGAAATGGCATTTCGAATATGAAAGATTTTATTACACTATTTACTGATGGATCTAAGATGATGAAACTGAGCATGTTGGAACAGCATTTTAGCGCCCTCAGAAAAATATATAAAGAAAATTCAAATTGCCCCCCCCCCCCCGAATGCAGTGTATTTCAGACAGAAGTATATCACAATCAATCAAGTTTATTATTACGCCAAAATATCCAAAAGAATAGCAATGGGTTAAATGTAATAATTGGTATTTGTAATATGCTATTACAAAAGCCTTAGAATTTACTAAGAATGTGAAGAAGAAAAATTTTGTAATATGTTCCGATTCAAAGAGCGCTACTCAAGCTATTACACATACTAACATCATGCCAAAACCAAGTAGAGAAGTCATAAAGTGCTACATTAAGCTGCATACAGCAATGGAGAAGAAGAAGATTTTTACTCAGTGGATTCCCGCTCACACCGGAATCATAGGGAATGAAATTGCAGACACGTATGCTAAGTCTGCAGTTGGAGTTGGAATAAGTTTGAATGACTTGGACACCCCTCAAGATTATATGATGCTCGGGAAAGTAATTCAAGAATTGGACAAAGAAGGCTTTCTATGAAACAGGGATTCGACTGGAAATTTGTTTGTTGCTAAGAAAAATCAATGGAAAATGGAAACTAATTTGTGTAGAGAATTAGATAGATTTGAAGCAAAGAAAATATTCCGCCTTCGATCAAACCATGCAGGAGTCAAATATTACAAAGCAAGATTTTGGGGAGAAAGCAACGATTGTCCCAAATGTGGGAGCTTAGAGACGATTGAACACTTGTTGATAAAGTGCCGTGAGAGTGCGTGAGAAGAAAGACGAGAAATAGCGGATTTTTTTAGACTTCAGAAAAGGCCGCCAATTGTAAATTTATTACTAGGTGGATTAGAAAGTGAAGAAGAAAATTGTGTGATAACACGTCTTGTAATAGTTTTTTAAGAAAAGTGGAAGAATTATGGACATTTGAAAGCAGTTCGTACAGAAGAGACATTTCTTAGCCACCCATCCATCTATACAAAAGATAAAAAAACCTGATGGCGAAACTATCACTTGATAAAAATTTTATCATGTTCAGTTCAGAATGATTTTAGCATCCTTGCAGCACCGTATGGATGCTAGGGCCCTAGAGGGCGTCCAGAAAAAGGCAGAGAAACTTGTCTTCAGGCTGCAGAATACTCATAATAAACAATGCCAATAAGTTCTGCAGCTGCCCACACTCTGAAATATCGAGGAAAGAAGGATGCTAGCTCGTGAGGCACATTTTGATCTCATCAAATAAAATCTGAAGCCTCATTTTCCAGTTCTGGAGCGCGCCAACGTTTAGAAGTGTGGAATAGGCTTAGCTTCGTTTGGGAAACAATTGGGATAGAAGAGAGGATGGTTGGGACGGAGAGGACGTTCCCTTAGAAACGTTCATAGGTAAACTTCGTAAGAAACAGTTATGTACATTTTTTTTATGCACTTTCCGTTTGAAGGTTCTCTAACCTGAGAACCTTCAAATACACATAACAATTTCATGAAAACACCAGTAGAAAGCTGCGTTCTGTGCGCTTTAAAATCCTTTCTTTGAACGCTAAAAGCAGTACTTGTTTGTAGAATGGTAAAGAATTTGCATTTAGGACTTCATATTTACTACAACACATCTTTTATTGTTGTTTTTTCCATTTGTCACATTCAATATTTCAATACTGACACACTTATGGGATTAAGTCCTGGCTTAAATATTTTTGGGAGTTATGGGGTTGAACTGTACCGGCATTAAAAAAAAAAAAAAAAAAAAAAAAAAAAAAAAAAAAAAAAAAACTACGGCGTTTACTATTTTGTTTCTTGTCTTCTTGTTTTTTTTTAATTTTCCGAAAAGCCCCAAATTAAAGAAAGTACAGCCTGTTGTGTGTAGAAGGGAATACCCGCAAGCCTCTCAAAAAATGTTCAGGTTTTTAAGTACGAAATCGTATTTTTTGTACTTTCACATTGTGTTCAAAGCTGCAACATTTGTAAAATAAAAAACTCAAATCAAACTAATTCGGAGAGGATTTCCTTATAGAATTCCACTTAAGCTGGCGATGACTATCACGCAAAAAATCTCTTATATTATAAAATTCGGTGTGATTCAACAATGCAAAGGAAAGTAAAGCAGGATTTGACAAGAAATCACGAGATCCGAACCGCGCATTCTGTTCTTTAGTTCCAAAGAATCTAGACCACCTTATCACCTTACATTTAGCAACATTAGTATCTCTAATACTATAAGACAACAAAAAAAGTTGTTTCAAAATAAAGCCAGACTTTAACTTGTGGTACTTCTGCTTTTGAGCAAAAAAATGGTATTGAGCGTAATATGAAGTTTATAGTGAATAACAGCCACAATCTTATCTTATCTCAGCCACAATCAATAAACAAGTCTTACGAAAAAATCCTTTTGACAGAATAACTCTATTTGATTATCAATGAAAAGAATGGTCAAATCAGTGCACATATCCGTTATTTACTTAAAATATAGCAGATGATCCACTAACGAAACAGAGCTTCTTCAGCCAAGCGTTCCTCTACCGGGCGAGCAGGAGCACTAATTGTGTGTGTATGGGTTGGACATTTGTGTCTCTAGATCTTCCCCCTCCCCTAAGATTTGGAAAATACCTTTTATGGTATTTCCACTGGAAAAATTTTTTCTAGGTACTTACATTGACGAAAAAGACCCCACCTCCCTTAGGTTTTGAAAAAGACATACCCCCCCCCCGTGCCCCGCCATTTTCATGAATTGGTGTTCCTGCGGATAATAACAAAGAATACGTGGACAAAGTCTTATAGCAGTAATTTAACAGTAATGGTGTTGGTGGGGAATATTTGAAAGCCCGTAATGAGTTCTTCAGGATTTGAATAATGATTAAGACCCGAGTGATTTTTTTGGTTTTTATTTAAATTGCCAAGGTATTACTACTTCATTTCAGTACCTAGCGGAAGTTCTGCAGACTCAAGGTTTACAGGATTTGGCCCTGACTGAGACATGGTTGAAGTCTCATACGTCATCTCTATTAAATGTTCCTAATTACCAACTGGTTCTAAACAAAACAGGGAATTGCACCAACATGGAGGTTTACCGGCATATATCAAGAGTGATCTTAATGTCTTGCCGATGCCTTCCCTTACTAAACATAAGAAAATGGTGTTTGAGTTGATGGTTCTGCAGGTATCTAAGCTTAATTTTAAATATGTTCTTGCTATTATTTATCGACCTCCGTCTTGTAGCCTCGTAGAATTTCTGAGTCTGTTAGAAGAGCAACTGGACCTGTTGAGTGGAACAAGACAGCCGTGTTTTATGTGTGTGGTGACTTCAGAATTGATTTGAAACGTCTACATTATAGTCAGAGATTTAAGGAGTTTCTGGATATGATGCTTAGCTATGGGCTGAAGCCTACTATAAGCATCTGTACAAGAGTCACCGAGAATTCTGCGTCAATATTGGATAACATATTTGTTAATATTGAATATAATTCACCTGCTGTTGCGGTAAATAGTGTTTCAGATAAATTTGGAGCAATGTTAACAGTGCCGCAAATCCTATAGTCGAACAGGGGACATCGATGTAACGTCATTAGGCCTATTATTGATTCTGAGGTTGTTGTCCGTTTTAAACTGGAAGTTGATAAGACTAAATTCAATTTTCTACAAGAGGAATACGATATCAATCGAAAATTTGATAAATGGTACGGGACATTAACAGGTTTACTTGAGAAGTGTGTTAAACCGAAAAAGTTTACAGATATCAATCAGCAAAGAAACCATGGATTACTAAGAGTCTACTCTTAAGAATGAGAAGGCGAAACTATTTATATAAGTATTTGATCAAAAATCAAGGGACAACTACTAAGGATGATTATAAAGCATATAATAACATGCTAAGCTGTCTCCTTCGGAAAGCTAAAGCAGATTATTTTGGTTTCAAGTTTCAATAAGCAGAGGGAAATCCAGGCAACACTGGGAAACTTATCAAATCTGTAATGAACCCTAGTGGGCCTCTCTCGGAGCTTCTGGATAGTGCAAATTACAATTCAGTTTGTGAGCATTTCTCTAATGTGGGTCATAATGTAGAATCCAGTATCCCAATCCTGGCTGAAGATGGCGATTTTACACAATTCCTGCCTGATAGGAGCGAAGTGTCTGCTTATTTTAAGCCGGTTAAATTAAGTGAGTTGTGTGAAATGGTAAAAAAAAAAAAAAAATTAAAAACAGGGCAGCAGGATTAGATCTCATGACTGTGAACGGTTTCTGTGCTATTTATCCTAATATTTCGTGTCAGTTGGTAATGCTAATAAATGAGTGTTTTAAGCCAGGTATTTTCCCCGATTGTCTGAAGATTGCGAAAGTGAAACCACTTTCTAAAGGGGGTGATAGTGGGAATTTAGATAATTATAGGCCTATTTCGCTTCTTTCTATTATTTCTAGAATAATAGAGAGACTGATAAATGTAAGAAAAGGTTAAATTCCTAGAATCTGAGTCTTTTTTTTCGGTCTAGCCAGTTCGGATTTAGGGAAAGGAATGTCAACTGAGCAAGCAGTGATCTTCTTGACGGCATTTGTGAATGATCATTTAGATCGTGTTCTTAAGGTGGCATCCGTTTTCCTTGACATAATGAAAGCATTTGATTGTGTTGCTTGTGAAATTTTAGTAAAGAAGTTAGATAAGTGCGGTGTCCGTGGAAATTTTTGGAACTTATTAGATCATTCATGAGTGAACGCATGTAGATTGTGCAAATTGAAAGTGAGACCTTTAACCTCTTTTATTTTTTATTTATATCAATGATATTTACCGGTGCACTGAAGATATAGCGATTTCGGATAAAGAGGACCGTGGACTCTAATTCCTAGTTTTGCTGACGATACAAATTTTACAGTTGCTGCGAGGACGGAAAGTGAACTTCTACTAGTTCTGAAAAGGGGAATGAAACAAATAGAAAAATAGATTAGAGTTTATAAACTTAAATTAAACCATAACAAAAGTCAATATGTGATTTACGGGAGAAGCGTAAATTACTACCCCTGGATTGAGAAACTAGAACTTGACGGGAAGGCTATAGAACGTGTTAGAGCAGTAAAGTTTCTTGGAGTGATAGTCGATGAGTGCTCGGGTTTCAAGGACCATGTTAATCAAATTGTAACTAAGATTGCCCGCAATTTGGGAATTATAAGGAAGCTAAAGGGTACTTTCCGAAGACCGGTTCTCAGAATGCTTTATTTCTCCCTAATTCATCCGTATTTGATTTATTGTATATCGGTTTGGTCTTCAACGTTAGTGGGTCATCTATCGTAGATTAGAGTATTGCAGAATAAAGCTGTAAGAGTACTTACTGGAGATGATAAGCGTTCCTCGGTTAGAGCAAGGTACGCTGAACTACATGTTGTTCCATCTTTCGGATTGATTAAGTTTTATAATGTTCTTTTTATGTTTAAACATCAGAATAAAATGCTACCAATTTGCTTTCAAGATTTTTTTTTATGCCTGTTTCTAGTGTGCATTCTTATAGTTTAAGACGTTCGAATGAATTAAGACCACCTAAGCCTGTGACAATTAGGTCAATGTTCTGTATCCAACATGTTAACCATCGTGCTTGGAATAGTCTGCCAGATGAGATCAAGAAAGAGACCGATGTCTCTGAATTTAGAAGTATCTTAAAAGAACATTGTTATAGGGTATATGGGGGTGAATGAGTCAGTTCTCCGGTCTCTTTTGCCTTTAATTATATATATATATTTTTTTTTTTTGGGGGGTGGGGATATTTTTGTGTTTGGTTGATGGATTGAGAAGGACAAGGCTAAATATGTTGAATGCTGAGAACTGATGGGTTGAAAACGAGCAGGGGTGGTATAGTCGCCTATTAGTGATTTTTATATGATAGGTTTTTTGCTGTTTTTAGTCCTAGTTGGGGTTGTGATCTCCTTAGCTTCTGGATTTTGTTATTTTTGGTTGATGAATAAACCCTAATTTTACTTAAAAAAAGGAAAAAAATAGAGAGGTTAAAAACCTTGTATTTCAAATAATGAAAAAGGTATTATTATAAAGATAGTAGACATTTTTCTTTGAAATTTCTTAATTCTTTCAAATTTGGTGGCAGGGAAATCCCAGAAAAAACTGGGAATCTTTGGTGGCTCTGATAACCAATAACTGAATCTCACATCCAGAATCAAAGCACATTTTCAAATTCCAATTCGGGCGGGAAAAGGGCTAGCAAAAGGGTAGAATTCCAACAATTTATAGCATAAATATTACAGCGCTATCTGTTTAAACATAATGGTTGTTTCACACGTTTCACACGTAGATTGATAATTGAGGAGTGCCTAAGTCATCAGATCCCTTTAATGCTTGGCTATATAAGTTATGAGCGAGCGTTTGATTCATCCACTAGAAGAACTTTGGCGAAGACCTTATCCTTGTATGGAATACCAGATAATTACATTAAAGTGATAAGTACTATGTACGAAAGCAACATTGCTGTGGTTAAGGTAGGAAATGAGGTTAATAGCTCGTTTCGTATTGAATCAGAACCTAAGCAGGGCTGCGTTCTATCCCAATTTATATGGATAGTTTTGATGGACTTTGTTCTAAGAAACACGAGAAAAGCTATGGGAGAGACTGGAATCATGATGATTTGAGTGTCATAGGAAAAAAAATGTTAGCAAAATGAACGATTTTTCGGAGGTTTTGATAGCTCAGTGAAGAATATACTTCAAAATTAATGTTAAGAGGACCAAGTCACTTAGACTGGGAATTAGTGAGAACTAGGGTTTTTCCACAGTTGGAAAAGTTTGGAAGAATAGGAAGATAAGTTTGCGGACCAAGATTAAAATATTAGAAGCTAGAGAGTGGTCACTTGACATGGGTCAAGTATGGCTCCGAAACGTGAAATGCTTTTGGGTACCCGTCTGACTGAGCGTATTTCAGACCGTAAGTTGTACGAAAAATGTGGGCCTATCCCACTTTCTACGGCTACAATGAGAACAAGGTTGAGATAGCTAGAACATGTTCTGCGGATGAAGGATGACAGAGTGCCAAAGATCGTTCCTTTCGGCCAACCATCTAGCACCAAAGAAAAGCAGGTCGTCCCCGAATGGGTTGGGAAAAGGTCATTAGAAAGACTTTAAGGTAAATTGGAACTTCTTAGGAGATTGCAAAGAGGGAAGCTTTAAATAGATTGAGTTGAGGGGAGTGTGCACAGCTGTGTAGGCCACGTGTGGCTTAATGCTGCAATGAGTTGTTAGCAGCTGTAGTAGTTGCAGAAGCCTACCTACGAGTTAGCGGCGGCCTTCCCTGTCCAGCAGATACCACCAGGAGCACTGAAGTCGGAAATAGAAATCTTCCGGGAACTTTTAAACCAGACTCAGACTGATAGACAGAAGTTTGGACAGCTCTTATCTATTGGGAAAGAGCATAAGCGTGCTCTTCCACCTTTTTTTTGTTTTTGCAAAAACCGTACCCGACTTCAGCTTAAGGTGAGTGGATCTTCAGTAAGATGAAAATGGTAAAAAAAAAAAACAGATTTGGGTCAACCATGAGCGATGATTGACTTGACTCACTTATGCTCCTCTACACAAAAAAAGACAGAGCTGCTGAGTTGGAGTCCTCAGCACTTGTTAATCAGTGGAAAGCGAAGAAAAAAAAGACGTATCCCTCTTCAAGATTTGTTCCTTTCTAATCAGTTGGATTTGTGTATTAGTATTCTGTAATAAATCGAGGTAAATCCGGTAACTTTTATATGTTATTAATTTAGCTTATGTGTCCATTTGTCGGCACATTTCCCGATTTTTTCCGCACATCCTTTATATCCCCCCTTCAAACTCAAAACCCTAGCTACGCCCTTGCTCAGTGTTCGAACTCAGCTGTAGCAACACACTTCAGGGCCAACATAACGACCTTAGTAGTCAAAAAGCATCGTTGATCCTATACATACAATCAATTATCTTGTAAGAAAAAGAAGATTTTTCAAGCTTCCAGAACTTCTAAATTCCTTAAATTTGTATAGTAAAAGGGATTAAACAAGAAAATAGAGTAATATCTGGTAAGACTTTAATTTCACCACTTGGCCAGCTGTTATAAAGGTAAAAAAAAATGTGGTAGGACTTTAATTTTCCCACTTGGTCAGCTGTTTTAAAGGTAAAAATAAATCTGGTAGGACTTAGATTTTACCACTTGGTTAGCTGTTATAAAGGTAAAAAAAAAAAAAAAAAATGTGGTAGGAATTTAATTTTCCCCCTTGGTCACACTTCCAATAAAAAAAAACGAATAATTTCGACTACATTTTATTACTGCAAGCATACATATTAAGGCAAAACATACTAAGAAATATACGAACTGGGCAGGCATATTGTATACTTTATGAATATGACTAAAACTCCTCAAAAGCAGGGATATGAGACCTATCGTCTAACACAAAATAATGATCATTTGGCAATTTTATTCATTAAAAAATAAAATGACTAACCATATACAATGGCAAAGCCAAATGGCAAAGCCAAAATTTGGCTCAGAAGGGTCTTTGTGACTATTAGATCCATATAAACAGTAGTTTAGGCATTGGACCTTCATTCTCCAACAGATTAAGCCTAAATACACCTTTACACATTTCAAACGTTCCTGTCATTTTCTCGAAAGCACCAGCAGAAATAAGAGCTTGTAAAATAGACTATCATTCAGAAAATTATGGTAGAAACAATACAAAAACAATCTAATTCTCTCCACTTCGAGGAGGCCAGCGTCTTGGGGAAGTTAGACTTTTTAAATGTTGGAGATAAAAGACATAGAGTATTTAAAATCTTTTGTAAAAAAGAAAATGTCTGTTCATAAGCAAGTAAATACTAGGACTAGGGGGAAGGGGGCTGAAAATGCATTCGACTTGCGTTGAATACAAATTTCACATACACTTTTATCTCAAAGAGCTCGGTGGTAATACTAGACTTCACTTATCTATTATCATTGGGAATAAACTCTTTCAATCGAACATTACCTTCACTTTTAAATGTCAAAACCAAATCAGAAGGGTATTTACTTTACGATATAGCATCATTTTTCAAAACCGCTTGTTTAAAAATATTAATATTTGGTCAGTTTTTCAAATACTCTGTAACCTTTTTTAACACTGAAATTTTTAAAGTGCTAAGAACACAAAAAATGTAATACATTTAATTGCTTACTTTTAAAAACTATACTACCGACAGCAACAGCTACAGCTTTAGTTAAAGAAATTTTTTTTTTTTTTTTTGTTCATTATTATAACGTCCATACTGTCTTTACGACGTCTATACGTCGTTACAGTCTGTAGAGTAACGTCTTTACTTTCTGTAAGACGTTGATACACTTGGTAGAGTAACGTCTATACAGTCTGTATGACGTCTAAATGTTGATATAGTCTGTAGAGCAACGTCTATACTGTCTGTATGACGACTATACTTCAATGCAGTCTGTAGAGTGAGGTCCAAGCTGCCTGTAGGACGTCTATGCGTCGATACAGTCTGTAGAGTAAAGTCTTTATTGTCTGTACGACGTTGATACACTTAGTAGAGCAACATCAATACTGTCTGTATGACGTTTATACAGTCTGTATAGCAACGTCTATTCTGTCTGTACGATGTCTATACGTCGACAATGTCTGTAGTGTAACGTCTATACTGTCTACGATGCTCACATATTTAGTTTAAAAAATGCCCATACGCAATTCTGAATGGTGTACTTCAATTTAGTTTCCTAGTTTAGAAGATTCCTTATCAGCCTCAGAAGCTGATAAGTATTATCAGATGATAGCTGATTAGCTTTAGAAGCTGATAAGCATGAAGACCTAATTTGCTCAAAATAAAGAAAGAAACAGTATCTAAATATAGCCTAACATAATGCTTAAGCTCTTTACTCTGTAAGAGCCAATAGCATCGCTTCTGTTACAGGAAAGTTTTTATTTCAAGTGGATCTACGAAACGGTCTATAGCACTAGTGCTTTACTCATATACTCCATAACACTTTACTGATTTAAAATTTGAAAGATCCACTCCTATTTAGTTTCCTATTGTTCAAGTTCAGTCTAATTTTCTAGTTTCTAGCAACAGTTCTACTTCTATTGGAAATTTCTAACTGAATTTGGAAAATGAAAAAGAAAAAAGCCAAATAAAGTATCAATATCTCTTTTTACTCTGTACCGGTAGCCTCCAGCCAAAACTACGTTTTTTTTTTTTTTTTACAAGAATGTTAACTGTTTTTTAGACCAATTAGGTAATTCTATACTGTCTAAAACGCTAACAATTTTAGCCCTAATCATGCCCAAAATTCCGTACCTATTCAGGGGTGCCAATTTTTCAAGGGCCCTAGACTTCTTGGCCGTTCCCCTAGATTTTCAAAAAAAATATTTTTCTTGCAGTATCTTTCATTTAGCATTACTTAAAAAAAATTGCCCCCATCCCCTAGATCGCCCTTTCTTGTATAATCGTTGAAAAATGTATATTAAAAAAAAATCTCCCCCCCCCCCTTCTAGATATTAAAAACTCCTTTTTTGGTATTTTCAGTAGAAAAAATGTCCCCCTCTATCTTTTTTTGTATCTTCACTGAAAAAAAAATAATTGCCCTCCATTACATTTTTCTGAAACCCCGGGACTATTTTTAAAAAAAATTAAAATTCATTTTCATTAAAAGCACCAAATGTATTTAAACTGTGAACTAGAAATTCCTTTGTAATTGAGGGGTTGGGGCTAAACTAATGCTAAATCAATCTTTAGGACGACCAAAGCACCCTTCGACAAATATTATAAAATACTGGAAATTAGCCAGCTAAGGTTTCCAATCAACAATAAACTTTATTTACAGTAAGAAAACCATTCATAGACATAAAATCCATTATGTTCTAGGCAGTAAAGTTCTCTTGAGTCTTATCTTTATGTTTCTTATAGTCTAAAAGTTTTCTTAAGTTTACTAAATGTTTGGTTATTTTTCCCTTACTTTTTTTGCTTGTAAATTTTCCCCTGGGAAACTTTTTTTTTGTCAGACCTTGACAATCACTTTCCAAAAAAAAAAATCCTGAACTATTTTGAAACTTATTTTTGCAGCTTCTTCGCTCCATTTTTTACAAGTCTTACGCTGTATGTACCGTCTGCTTATTTCTTCTAAACATGAGTGCCACCTCACAGATTTATAACTAGTTTTAGAAAATGTTTCCAGTAACAATTTCTAAAGTTATTTTAATACGCCTCTTTCCACTTCCTAGTTTTGTTCTGAATATTTTAATCTTTCTGTGCGCTTCTATTTGATACCCCCAAAACGGAAATGTAAGTGTTCAACAGAAACATTCCAAAAATAATCAAATGATCTTTCGCTTAGGCAAGTGGCAACCCTGATGGAAACATTATTTTTAACCAATAGAAAAAAAAAAAAAAAAAAAAAAAAAAAAAAAAAAAACGAATAATAACTCCGTGATGGATTTTGTAACTATTGCACCGGAGCCAATGGATTTAAAAATCTATTTTAATATCTATAACTTTGTTTAATTAATCTATTTATCTACACATTAATTAATTGATTATATATTAAATTAATCTATTAATTTAGAGAGTTATCTATATTTAGATTCACTTATTTAATATTTATAAAGAATTAAAAATCTGTTTCGGCTTATTTTCGCTAAAAAAAAGAAGATATATTCCATAGTTTTTTTGGTAGCGGCCACGTAAAGAAGGCTGGGATTAAAAACATTTCGAAGATTAAAATTAATAAAGGCCAAAAAAACAGATCTAACTCAACACGCCCCAATTAAAAAAGCGAACTCTTAGCTAGGCCTAAACAATAGATCCTAAATAAGCCAGGTTATATATCAGGTCATAGTCCACTCATTTTTGGAGGTTTTGAGTGTGAGATGTCAGAAAGGGATGTCCTTGAATCCAGCATGCATTCTCCAGTCCAGCTTGCTTTGCCCAGACAATGCGACTGAAAACAAAAAAGAATATAAAGTTGCATTCAGGAGGGATGGGGGATATTCACTTTGTCAACTCTACATATACAAAATATTGCCATATAGTTTCCCATAAAAATTAATTCAGGGGTGAATTCCTTTTCAAAGATTCATTTGTTCAAATTTTTTGCATATCCTAGAAATAAGGCTTTCAGGCGCATAATTCCTGTTCTAAACTTGTTTTAGGCGCACATTCTTCTCTAAAAATTGTTTTAGGCAGGCATATTTTTGCAAATCCTATCCTAAAAATTCTACTATAAAATTTCACTTAAAGAAAATGTTTTTGAGCCGACTCCCCTTCAGAAATTGTTTTAATAAGTATGATTTTCACATATTCCAGCTTTAAATATCCTGCCATAAAATATTCCTTTAAAAATTGTTGCAAGGGCAAATTTCCCTTCAGAATTCTTTAAGACAGAACTATCCTAGTCATAAAACTAGGTGTGACAGAATTACCCATTAAAAGGGTAAGAAGGGTCCAATTTCCCTTAAATCTTTCCTTACCTCCTCCCCGATCATTCGGTGACGACCCGCTTTTTGCCTGACCCTGGAAGGTTGGCCGAAAAGGACTATCTTTAGAATAAAAACAGCATTATTATGATTAATTTTCCACAGTTAAGATACCAATTATCCCTGCAAGTCTTGTCTTGCGAATTACGACTAAGTTGGGCAGTCCTTAAATCTAATTCAAAATATTCCTTTGGATTTTAAGCATGGGGAGGCCCCCGAATACTTACTGAAGTTGCATCTCTTTTCCACGATGCACCACATTTCCCTTCACAAGCAGGACAAGGACGATCAACGGTGTAACCACCACATTCTCCACAGTCTAAAGACACTTGGTTTTCTTGCCAGTTCACTCCACAGCTGAAATAGTACCATCCATTAGCCAAAGCAAAGTATCCTCAAAGGGAACATTTGAAAGCACTACCAATTGATATTTCAAATATTATGAAGGAAGTATTAATGACTTGAAAAAAGTACACTTTTATTTGAAATTTACAAGTAATGCGCATGTTTGCAAAATTTCAGGACTAGTGACATAAAAAAATAGAAAAGAAAGAGACACAGAGAGAAAAAGAAAGAAACAGATGGAGATGTTCGACCCCTAAGTCGTTCAATTACGTTTCTCAGTACGGCTACCAAATATTTGCCTTTAAATAACCGAATATATCCTTATTAAGCACCTTTTTACGTGTTTAGTAATTGTTTATTTACCCTAAAAAGTTGTATAGGATCTAATTTGATCACAAATGTTGGGGAAAATACCCTTTTTCAGGGGCAAAACTTCACATATTGCGTCAATACCATTCCCTGCTTTGTAACGTTCTGGCCCCACAGGGGCAACATATCTTTAATTTTATTTTCGGCGGGAGCCAGACAAAGAGTTGTCCTACCCAACACGAACCAAAGCCACCCCTGCAGGTGGAAGGTACTCTAAGGATTGAGATAGTTTTCAAATATCTGCCAGAAATTATTGATTTGACCGTTAATTTGGAAATGGGTTGCAGGTGAGGACGTCGCAGAATATGGTGGCGATTCTTCCATATAGCGTGTGCCAAAGGAATTACAGTAATCGTTTTCTTATGATTACCGAGAAGGGAGTAGCGTTGGGTGCAGGATCTTCGAATTACCCTAAGCCCATTAACTTTTTGAAAGAAGATAGAGTGGCTTTGTACCAAGAGGTAACCACTATCCACGGTCCTAATCCAAAACATTATTTTTCCATGTCTGACAAGCAAAACAGATTTATTCACCTTATCAATGATAAACTCACTTTAGATCCGCTCACAGTGAAAGTCCAATTCAAATAGATGTAGTTGAACAGGAAAGGGGAAAAGGGGCAGCCTTGTTTTACGCCTAACCCAACTTAGAATTCTGTTATCTTGTCAACAGTACACACTCCGTTAACTGTAGACCCTTGGGCTCATTTAAGCATTCCGATCACATTTGTTAGAAACTGTCCTCCGTCACAATCTTCCAAAGCTTGGCTCTGACATGGGAAAAAACGGAGCAATAAAATTTATAAAGACTGTGGTTACTGACTGGTTGTATCTTTCACACCGCTTCATCATCAGGTAGAAAGCAAGAATATATTCTTGGCAGCCTCTACCAAATCTGCACCCCGATTATTCGGGTTCTTATAATATTATCTTGGAAGGCTATAAAGCAACCAAGAACTATTATGCAAAAGATACTTATTACGTGGTCTATCAGTGATACAAATCGGTAATCGAAACAGGCCACTCTCTTTGCGGACCAGTAATACTACCGAAAACGTTTGATCTTTCAGAAATTTCTCCACTCTCCCCAACTCAAACACGCAGGTCTTTCCCCTGGCATAAATGAGTGCGTAATGATTTGTACATCTCAGAAGGGATGACATCCTCACTAGGCGCTTTGTCGTTCTTTATATTTTCAATAATTCGAAGAGCATGAGCGAGCACCAGGGGTTGCAGGTCTAGCTGGCAAGGTTCCCTCGAATCATTCCATACAGCGTTTAGGCCGCAGGAGATTTTAGGAGGGTTAAGGCATTCAGAGAAATGCTCTTTCCCCCTTTCTCTATATGGGCTTCCACTGTCTGGATAAGGTTTTCAATTTTGATTTTCTGGGAGTTTATGGAAAAAAGTGACTTCCCTACTACTTCCCTCAATAGCTTGAACATATTTCTTAGTGTATGCAATTTTGTTGCTTGCTCAAGGTCAGAGGTTATTTGTGACTAACACTTCTTTCTTTTGCTGCGAGCAGACTGCTTTACCAGCTTGCAAGCATTCTTTGCAGATTCTTTTTGACTGGTGATTTGAGGCGACATCTTTTCCACGAGCTCTGTTGTTGATTCGGTGGCACAATGCCTTTGCTACTTTCTGGCATGGCATGGCCAAATACCGTGCTATGAACTTTTCCAGGGTCTACTAGCGAGAAAGCGGTTGGTTTCGGCTCTCTTGACCCCCTCACTAGAACTCCACATCAAAAGATGGTGCTCCTTCGCAGCCCAAATTGTTTAAATATAATGTAGAGGCTACTATTTGGCAAAATGCAACAATCTTTCGCCATTAGAGCGTCTGTCTTCAATGGCACGCAGTCCGATTATTCCCTCTGTTTTGACATTTGGTTTACCCACTCTCACGTTATAGTTAACAGCATCATTAATGCATCCCACCCTTCAGCACACCCAATATAAGGAGAAAGGTATGAAATCCTTAAATACATGCTCTCCCAGCCACACACAATTGCCATTTTGCCAAAAGGCCACCAGCCATTTGGCAATTTGTTGCCAAATTGTGAGAAACAAACCCACAATTTTTTAAGAGACAAGGAATGCACATTCAATACGGACGCCGTTCCCTGTAATAACAAGGTCTACATTTTCTAACCGTTTTTCTGGCCTGGTTGTCTGGAACAAACTTCCCGAGGAGGTAAAAAACAAGACAGATCTGGTTGAATTTCAAAATTCCCTCAGGGTTAGTTGTTTTTCTCAATGTGTAAGATTTTAGCGGTTGTGTGTATAGAATGATTGGTTGAATGTTGTTGGTGAGATGATTGTTTGGGTTTTGAATGGATGAGTGATTTATTTCTTCTTTTTTTTCTTTTTTTTTGTGAATTTTGTGTGGTGTGTTGGGTTGTTTGTGTAGATAATTCTCAAGTTCCCACTTTTTGATTTAATTATTGGAGGGATGGGAGATTGAAGCGAGAGAAGATATTTATTTGTTTTTTGGTTGGGTTATGTTAGGGTCCGAGGAAATAAAAGGAAAATAATTATTATATATTTTTTTTTCTTTAAGGGCTTTTCTTTCGGGTTTTCGTCCGGCATGCAGTAATGCATTGGATAGTGTTTCTTAAATGAGATGTTTGTTTATTTATTTATTGTAACCCGTTTGTACAAAAAAAAACTGTCTCTTAAAAAAAACATAGAGGACAAGTTTGACAGAGAAAATATTTGATCCATTTTTCAAACTGACTATCAAAAATCCGCTATTAATATTAAGGAACAGTGACTTATTTTATGGATATTTGATCCATATTTCAAACTGACTATAAAAATTCGCTGTTAATATTAAGGAACAGTGACTTATTTGATGGATATTCGATCCATATTTTTTGACAGTCAAAAATCCACTGTTAATATTAAGGAACAGTAGCTTATCTTATGGATATTTGCCCCATATTTCAAACTGACTATCAAAAATCCGCAGTTAATATTAAGGAACAGTGACTTATCTTATGTATAGTTGCTCTATATTTCAAACTGACTATCAAAAATCCGCTGTTAATATTAAGGAACAGTGTCTTATCTTATGGATATTTGCCCCATATTTCAAACTGACTATCAAAAATCCGCTGTTAATATTAAGGAACAGTGACTTATCTTATGGATATTTGCTCCATATTTCAAACTGACTATCAAAAATCCGCTGGTCATATTAAGGAACATTATTAAAGATATATTCTAAAGGGCCCTATTAATGTTAAGTAGCATTGACAATGACTGCCCAAATTATATTTCAAAAGTAGCTTGACAATGACTGCCCAAATTATATTTCAAAAGTAGCATTGACAATGACTGCCCAAATTATATTTCAAAAGTAGCATTGACAATGACTGCCCAAATTATATTTCAAAAGTAGCTTGACAATGACTGCCCAAATTATATTTTAAAAGTAGCATTGACAATGACTGCCCAAATTATATTTCAAAAGTAGCGTTGACAATGACTGCCCAAATTATATTTCAAAAGTAGCATTGACAATGACTGCCCAAATTATATTTCAAAAGTAGCGTTGACAATGACTGCCCAAATTATATTTCAAAAGTAGCTTGACAATGACTGCCCAAATTATATTTCAAAAGTAGCATTGACAATGACTGCCCAAATTATATTTCAAAAGTAGCTTGACAATGTACAATGTCTTGACAAAAGTAGAATTATTACGACAGCACCTTGTCATAGCAGTGTCAGGAATAGGCAGGAAACAGATGTCACTACGTTTTTGCTCTACCCAACAGTTTTTAATTCGTTT
Source organism: Artemia sp. Qi Xiang Cuo (assembly GCF_049724085.1). Lineage (NCBI taxonomy): Eukaryota > Metazoa > Arthropoda > Branchiopoda > Anostraca > Artemiidae > Artemia > Artemia sp. Qi Xiang Cuo. The sequence goes on along the minus strand of NC_142798.1, from coordinate 4,965,664 downwards.
TCTGATATTACCGTCTATGAATATAATTAAGCTGTTGAATAAGGAGGGTCAGAATATAAAAGGCATTAAAAAGAACAAATATTCTGTCAACCCCCAAATATTAATCATGGCAATTAAGTAATTGTTAATTAGTTAAATGGCGAAAACTTTGTGCATGTACTAATGTACAAACATATTATAATAAGTCACCGGTCAATCAAAACAAAAGAAAAGAAGATTTATGTAAATATTACCTGAAGCAGGAGCTAAATTGAGTTTTTAAATCTTCAAGAGTAATGAGATTTCCAACTAAATTAGCATCATCTGGGGTGGAGCAAGCATTTGAGCTTGCATTACGACTCCTTTGCCTGTAAAATGATACAGTTTTTAATAACTATTTTCCCCAGTAACTATAACTATTTTACATAATTTAGTCATACACATACATGCTCCAGGTCTACACATGGGGGGAGAGTCCCAAAAAATCTCGCAATTTTTAAATATAATTTCTATATTAAGCAGTTTGTCAGATTGAGTGATTTGCGCCCTGTCTTCCCCTAAAAATGAACAACTAACAAAACAAGTCAATGCACACGTGAAAGTTACAGACATTGAAATTTGGAGGGGGTCGATGATGATTTCCTAAAATTCAATTTTTCAAAGGGCATTTTCTTGCCAAAACAGCTGGATTTTTACGCACCTGCCGGGAGGGCTGCACACAATAAAACACCTGACAGGTGTTTTTTAACAACAACTATAATATACAAAGAACCTTTTATTTTGACACAAAATATAGTTTGAAGAATTTGGTTTTCGCAGATATAGCCATCTTGTCAGGTGTTTTACTGTGTGTAGCATTGACAATGACTGCCCAAATTATATTTCAAAAGTAGCATTGACAATGACAGCCCAAATTATATTTCAAAAGTAGCAATGACAATGACTGCCCAAGTTATATTTCAAATGCCCAACTATAATTTGGGCAGTCATTGTCTATGCTACTTTTGAAATATAATTTGGGCAGTCATTGTCAATGCTACTTTTGAAATATAATTTGGGCAGTCATTGTCAATGCTACTTTTGAAATATAATTCGGGCAGTCATTGTCAAACTACATTTGAAATATAATTTGGGCACTCATTGTCAATGCTACTTTTGAAATATAATTTGGGCAGTCATTGTCAATGCTACTTTTAAAATATAATTTGGGCAGTCATTGTCAATGCTACTTTTGAAATATAATTTGGGCAGTCATTGTCAATGCTACTTTTGAAATATAATTTGGGCAGTCATTGTCAATGCTACTTTTGAAATATAATTTGGGCAGTCATTGTCAATGCTACTTTTGAAATATAATTTGGGCAGTCATTGTCAATGCTACTTTTGAAATAAAATTTGGGCAGTCATTGTCAATGATACTTCTGAAATATAATTTGGGCACTCATTGTCAATGCTACTTTTGAAATATAATTTGGGCAGTCATTGTCAATGCTTCTTTTGAAATATAATTTGGGCACTCATTGTCAATGCTACTTTTGAAATATAATTTGGGCAGTCATTGTCAATGCTACTTTTGAAATATAATTTGGGCAGTCATTGTCAATGCTACTTTTGAAATATAATTTGGGCAGTCATTGTCAATGCTACTTTTGAAATATAATTTGGGCAGTTATTGTCAATGCTACTTCTGAAATATAATTTGGGCAGTCATTGTCAGTGCTGCATACAGTAAAACACCTGACAGGATGGCTATGTCTGGGAAAACCAAATTCTTCAAACTATATTTTGTGTCAAAATAAATGGTTCTTTGCATATTTTAGTTGTTGTTAAAAAAAATGCTCCTTGTGTACACTAGTAGAGGAGGGGGTGTTACTCCCATCCCGCACCCCTGCTGCCATCTACAACTTTTTTTAACACCATCACCACGTGGTTTTTGGTTTTTGTCAGTGAGAATGAAAAAACAGGAATTTTCTCACTTGAAAAACCATGAATTGTGTCACATTTATGTCTGTTTTTATGGTTTTTGTCAGTGAGAATTTGAAAAACAGGAATTTTCTCACATTTTTGTATGTTTTTATGGTTTTCTCAGTGAGAATGAAAAAACAGGAATTTTTCTCACTTGAAAAACCATGAATTTTGTCACATTTATGGACGTCAACAGCAATTCATGTCTGTTTTATGGTTTTCTCAGTGAGAATGAAAAAACAGGGACTTTGTCAATTGGAAAACAATAAACCACGTGGTGCTGTCATGAGTAGCACCTGGGAGCTTTATTCACATAATCTCGCGTGTGCGTTGATGAGTAAAGAAGAGGGCCTTATTCCGCATTCATTATTATTTAATAATTAGGACTGTCACGATGAAATCCTGTGTCATTGAGTTACATAATCTCTATGGGAAATTATTGTTCCACAAAGGGGAGACTTAGAAAACATAAAAGCTTCTTTAATCTTAGGTCTGAGGGATAAACGTTCTTTAGGACAGAGAGAAAAATTAATATTCTATTTTCAAATAGGGCTTCATTGATCTTTAGTGTCAGGAATTATAATTGACATCACTTGTTATCTTGGAATTATGCAGGAGTCTAAAGAGATAGAAATTCTATTTTTAAATACGGCTTCACGGAGCTTTAAGTCGGAGAGGTAAATTGATATTCTAACGAAACCCTAATAGTTTAGCTAGGAAAATTTATGAGATGAAGAGATTAACGTAGGAAAGGGTTTCCTAGAAATTTGAAATGCGTTAGCGCAGAGATGCCATACAAAAGGAACACGCTGAAATTACGTTTAGAGATTATTTGGGCGAAACGGTTTTATCCATTTTATGGGATTATTTCGGCGAAACCGTTAGAGACATTTTGAAAGAAGATTTTAGAAAGGGTTTTAGAAGAGGTTTTGAGTGTGGTCGTTATGATACACAAGTTCCATTTGAACAGTGTTGTGAGGTCCTCTACCCCAACCCCAAAGGATTCCGATCCTCATACCCCCACCCCGAAGGAAGCCCCCGGTACTCAAAGGCCCCCCAAGCTCCCATAGAGCCCCAACCCCCAAACGCCCTCCTCAGACCCTCAAAGACCCTCCTCTGGTCCTCAAAGGGCCCCCGGACCCCCAAAGGGTACCCCGGACCCCAAAGGGCACCCCGGACCACAAAGGGCACCCCGGACCCCAAAGGCCCCCCCCGGTCCTCAAAGGGCCCCCCTGGCCCCAAAGGGCCCCCCTCCCTCTTCCTCCCTCCTCCCCCTCCCCTCCTCCTCCTCCCCTCCTCCTCCCTCCTCCCTCCTCCTCCCACCTCCCCTCCCCTCATCCCTCCTCCTCCTCCTCCCACCCCCCCCCCTCCCCTTCCCTCCCCTATTTTTTATACTTTTTTTGTGCATTGAGACACAGAAGGGACATCCCTCCCCCCAGGGTCCCCCCAACCCCCGCCCCGGGCCCCCCCCCCCAAAGAGTTCCCCTCACCCTTTTTTTTTTAATACTTTTTTATGGCTTGATTATATCTTTTCTGAACAAGTTCTATTCATAATGTCATTCCTAAACCCATTTTCCAACCTCAAAGAGTCCCCTCCCCAATTTGTAAATACTTTCTTGAATTTTTTAACATGGTATTTTTTTAACTTTTTTACGTATCTTAAAATGACATGAAATATGGTTACGGCTCTACCAATCATACTCTGCACTTGTTCATGGACACGACGTGGCTTTCCCACTGGTACTCCATGGCAGGTTATCGACACTACCTAGTTTATTGCATGCATTTAATCAGTATTTTTTACGCAGTGGAAGGATAAACACACAATTCATATCTGTAAAAAAAGTGAGGATGAATTATTCGACGAACGTATGTGCACATGAAAAAATCATTGTCGTATTGAATGCTGACAAGGAGAAATACCTGAACTATGAAACGAGTGCAAGCGGTAACACTATTGGAAATGCATGCATGCGTTGTCATGACAGCAAGAAGTTAGATTTCTTTGGAGTCCCCAAGAATTTCAATCGTGTAAACGGTGGATATTCAAGAGTATCATTACCAGAGAAATTAGTGCTCAAAGAGAATGCAAACTTAAAAATAATTGTCGATGATCGGGGACAACTCCTTGCTACGGCTTCTGGTAACACATTACCTGTTGATAAATCCTATCATCCTCTTTCCGGTATTAGTATTTTAAAGAGAACAAGAAGAAGACAAGCATACTCCTGCACCAACATCATAAATCATATCTTGTCAATGTGTCAAAACTGTAATCTATGTAAAAATAATGTGACAATAGACAGTGAAATCGCAGGCAGAATAAAAAGGACATTAGCAGACAATATCATCAATGAATATAAAGATGAATTGACGGAAAGTGAAGCGCAAGTGTACTAATAATGTGTAATAATGTATTTAACGTATTTTTATATTAATATTCTACATGTCATTATTTCATTAAAAATATTTTATGCATTATTTTTTTAAGTGTTCATTATTTTTAGGGTTTGGCAGACCGTTAACGTTCAGAATATCTATTAAAAAGGTCAGAGATGAAAGAAAAAGAATTTTTAGAGATAGAGATGCTACTAGCAGACTCAATTTTTCACGGAAGATAAAAAAGTTCAAGTTCTCATCGGAATTTTATCAAAGAACACAATTCATTTCTAATTTCTACAGAGAAAATAAAAATCTTCCACTTCAGTTCTTTATTTCACAAAGACATAAAGAAATTTAAAGTTCAATTCTAAATTTTTCGGTGGAAGATAGAAAAAGTAATACAATACTTGTGAATATTTTCCTGGCAGATAAAAAGTTCTAGTTCAATTTAAAATTTTCTCAACGAAGTGAAGAAAAATTCAAGTTCTCTTCTGAACTTTACCAAAGAACACGCTTCAATTCTAATTTCCACAGAGAAAACAAAAATCTTCCACTTCAGTTCTTTATTTCACAAAGACATAAAGAAATTTAAATTTCAATTCTAATTTTTCGGCGTCAGATAGGAAAAGTTATGCTATGATTTTGATTATTTTCTATGAAGGTAAAAAGTTCTAGTTCATTTTTAAATTTTCTCAACGAAGTGAAGAAAAGTTCAAGTTCTCTTCGGAATTTTACCAAATAACACACTTTAATTCTAATTTCTCCAGAGAAAGCTAAAATCTTCCACTTCAGTTATTTATTTCACAAAGAGATAAAGAAATTTAAAGTACAATTCTAATTTTTAGGTTGGAAGATAGAAAAAGTAATACCATACTTATGAATATTCTCATGGAAGATAAAAAGTTCTAATTCAATTTAAAATTTTCTCAACAAAGTCAAGAAAAATTCCAGTTCTCTTCTGAATTTTACCAAAGAACGCACTACAATTCTAATTTCGAGAGAGAAAACAAAAATCTTCCACTTCAGTTCTTTATTTCACAAAGACATAAAGAAATTTAAAGTTCTATTCTAATTTTTCGGTGGTAGATAGGAAAAACAATACCCTACTTGTGAATATTTTCACGGAAGATAAAAAGTTCTAGTTCAATTTAAAATTTTCTCAACGAAGTCAAGGAAAGTTCAAGTTCTCTTTGGAATTTTACCAAAGAACACGCTACAATTCTAATTTCTCCAGAGAAAACAAAAATCTTTCACTTCAGTTCTTTATTTCACAAAGACATAAAGAAATTTAAAGTTCAATTCTAAATTTTTCGGTGGAAGATAGAAAAAAAGTAATACCATACTTGTGAATATTTTCATGGAAGATAAAAAGTTATAATTCAATTTAAATTTTCTCAACGAAGTGAAGAAAAATTCCAGTTCTCTTCTGAACTTTACCAATGACTGCACTTCAATTCTAATTTAGACAGTGAAAACAAAAATCTTCCACTTCAGTTCTTTATTTCACAAAGACATAAAGAAATTTAAAGTTCTATTCTAATTTTTCGGTGGTAGATAGGAAAAGCAATACCGTACTTGTGAATATTTTCACGGAAGATAAAAAGTTCTAGTTCATTTTTAAATTTTCTCAACGAAGTCAAGGAAAGTTCAAGTTCTCTTTTGAATTTTACCAAAGAACACGCTTCAATTCTAATTTCTCCAGAGAAAACAAAAATATTTCACTTCAGTTCTTTATTTTACAAAGACATAAAGAAATTTAAAGTTCTATTCTAATTTTTCGGTTGGAAGATAGAAAAAGTAATACCATAATTGTGAATATTTTCATGGAAGATAAAAAGTTCTAGTTCAATTTAAAATTTTCTCAACAAAGTCAAGTAAAATTCAAGTTCTCTTCTGAATTTTACCAAAGAACAAGCTTCAAGTCTAATTTCGCCAGAGAAAACAAAAATCTTCCACTTCAGTTCTTTATTTCACAAAGACATAAAGAAATTTAAAGTTCAATTCTAATTTTTCGGTGTCAGATAGGAAAAGCAATACCATACTTATGATTATTTTCACGGAAAATAAAAAGTTCTAGTTTAATTTAAAATTTTCTCAACGAAGTGAAGAAAAGTTCAAGTTCTCTTCTGAACTTTACCAAAGAACACGCTTCAATTCTAATTTCTCCCAGAGAAAACATAAATCTTCCACTTCAGTTCTTTATTTCACAAAGACATGAAAAATTTAAAGTTCAATTCTAATTTTTCGGTTGGAAGATAGAAAATGTAATACCATACTTATGAATATTTTCATGGAAGATAAAAAGTTCTAATTCAATTTAAAATTTTCTCAACAAAGTGAAGAAAAGTTCAAGTTCTCTTCTGAATTTTACCAAAGAACACACTTTAATTCTAATTTCGACAGAGAAAACAAAAATCTTCCGCTTCAGTTGTTTATTTCACAAAGACATAAAGAAATTTAAAGTTCAATTCTAAATTTTTCGGTGGTAGATAGGAAAAGCAATACCGTACTTGTGAAATATTTTCACGGAAGATAAAAAGTTCTAGTTCAATTTAAAATTTTCTCAATGAAGTCAAGAAAAGTTCAAGTTTTCACTTCTGAATTTTACCAAATAACACGCTACAATTCTAATTTCTCCAGAGAAAACAAAAATCTTCCACTTCAGTTCTTTATTTCACAAAGACATAAAGAAATTTAAAGCTCAATTCTAATTTTTCGATGGTAGATAGGAAAAGCAATACCATACTTGTGAATATTTTCATGGAAGATGAAAAGTTCGAATTCAATTTAAAATTTTCTCAATGAAGTCAAGGAAAGTTCAAGTTCTCTTCGGAATTTTACCAAAGAACACACTACAATTCTAATTTCTCCAGAGAAAACAAAAATCTTCCACTTCAGTTCTTTATTTCACAAAGACATAAAGAAATTTAAAGTTCTATTCTAATTTTTCGGTTGGAAGATAGAAAAAAGCAATACCATACTTGTGAATATTTTCACGGAAAATAAAAAGTTCTAGTTTAATTTAAAATTTTCTCAACAAAGTGAAGAAAAATTCAAGTTCTCTTCTGAATTTTACCAAAGAACGCATTTCAATTCTAATTTCTCCAGAGAAAACAAAAATCTTCCACGTCATTTTTAAGTTCACCAAGAGATAAAGAAATTTAAAGTTCAATTCTAAATTTTTCGGTTGGAAGATAGAAAAAGCAATATCATACTTGTGAATATTTTCACGGAAAATAAAAAGTTCTAGTTTAATTTAAAATTTTCTCAACAAAGTGAAGAAAAATTCAAGTTCTCTTCTGAATTTTACCAAAGAACGCATTTCAATTCTAATTTCGACAGAGAAAACATAAATCTTCCACGTCATTTTTAAGTTCACCAAGAGATAAAGAAATTTAAATTTCAATTCTAATTTTTCGGTGACAGATAGGAAATGCTATACTATGATTTTGATTATTTTCTATGAAGGTAAAAAAGTTCTAGTTCATTTTTTAATTTTCTCAACGAAGTGAAGAAAAGTTCAAGTTCTCTTCGTAATTTTAACAAAGAACACACTTTAATTCTAATTTCTCCAGAGAAAACAAAAATCTTCCGCTTCAGTTGTTTATTTCACAAAGACATAAAGAAATTTAAAGTTCAATTCTAAATTTTTCAGTGGTAGATAGGATAAGCAATACCGTACTTGTGAAATATTTTCACGGACGATGAAAAGTTCTAGTTCAATTTAAAATTTTCTAAATGAAGTCATGGAAAGTTCAAGTTTTCTACTGAATTTTACCAAAGAACACAATACAACTCTAATTTCTCCAGAGAAAATAAAAATCTTCCACATAAGTTCTTTATTTCACAATGACATAAAGAAATTTAAAGTTCAATTCTATATTTTTCGGTGGCAGATAGAAAAAGTAATACCACACGAGTGAATATTTTCCCGGAAGATAAAAAGTTCTAGTTCAATTTAAAATTTTCTCAACGAAGTGAAGAAAAATTCAAGTTCTCTTCTGAATTTTACCAAAGAACGCAATTCAATTCTAATTTCGTCAGAGAAAATAAAAATCTTCCAATTCACTTCTTTATTACACAAAGACATAAAGAGATTTAATGTTAATTACTAAATTTTTCGGTGGATGATATGAACAGAAAGAACATACTTGTGAATATTGTCACTTAATATAAAAAGTTCGATTTCAATTTAAATATTCTCAACGAAGTGAAGAAAAAGTTCAAGTTCTCCTCTGAACTCTACCAAAGAACACACTTCAAATCTAATTCCTCCAGAGATAACAAACTATTACACTTCAATACCGTATTTCACCATGACATAAAGAAATTTAATGTTCAATTCTAAATTTTTTCGGCGAGAGATAGAAAAATTAATATAAAACTCGTGAATATTTTCTCCGAAGATAAATACCATACAGGTGAATATTTTCCCGGAAGATAAAAAGTTCTAGTTCAATTTTAAATTTGCTCAACGAAGTCAAGGAAAGTTCAAGTTCTCTACTGAATTTTACCAAAGAACACGCTTCAATTCTAATTCCCCCAGAGAAAACAAAAATCTTCCACTTCACTTCTTTATTTCACAAAGACATAAAGAAATTTGAAGTTCAATTCTAATTTTTCGGTGGAAGATAGAAAAAGTAATACCATACTTGCGAATATTTTCACAGAAGATAAATACCATACATGTAAATATTTTCCCGGAAGATAAAAATTTCTAGTTCAATTTTAAATTTTCACAACGAAGTGAAGAAAAGCTCAAGTTCTCTTCTGAATTTTCTTAAAGAAGTGAAAAAGTTTGCCCAATTCTGAATTTTACCAATGAAAATGAAAAAGCTCCCACTTCAGTTCTTAATTTCTCAAACTAGGTTAAGTTAGGTTAGGTTAGCCCACGTACGCGTCACTTAGGTTAGCTTAGGTTAGGTGAGAGACAGGCAAAAGTTAGGTGTATGATTAGGTTAGGTTAGGTTAGATTAAGTTAGCTTAGGTTAGATTAAGTTAGGTTAGGTTAAGTTAGGTTAGGCTAGGTTAGCCTACGTACGCTGCGTACGTAGGCTAACCTAGCCTAGCCTAACTTAACCTAACCTAACTTAATCTAACCTAAGCTAACTTAATCTAACCTAACCTAACCTAATCATACACCTAACTTTTTGCCTGTCTCTCACCTAACCTAAGTTAACCTAAGTGACGCGTACGTGGGCTAACCTAACCGACCTTAACCTAGTTTGAGAAATTAAGAACTGAAGTGGGAGCTTTTTCATTTTCATTGGTAAAATTCAGAATTGGGCAAACTTTTTTCACTTCTTTAAGAAAATTCAGAAGAGAACTTGAGCTTTTCTTCACTTCGTTGTGAAAATTTAAAATTGAACTAGAACTTTTATCTTCCGGGAAAATATTTACATGTATGGTATTTATCTTCTGTGAAAATATTCGCAAGTATGGTATTACTTTTTCTATCTTCCACCGAAAAATTAGAATTGAACTTCAAATTTCTTTATGTCTTTGTGAAATAAAGAACTGAAGTGGAAGATTTTTGTTTTCTCTGGGGAAAATATAATTGAATCGTGTTATTTTTTAAAATTCATGAGATCACTAGATCTGTACTTGAATTCTTTGAGCAAATTAAAAATTTAACTTGAACTTTTTATCTTTTGGGAAAATATTTACATGTTTGGTATTTATACTGGTTGAAAATATTCATGAGTATGATATTAATTTTTCTATCTCTCACCGAAAAATTTAGAATTGAACTTTAAATTTCTTTATGCCTTTGTGAAATAAAGAACTGAAGTGGAAGATTTTTTTTTCTCTGGAGAAATTAGAATTGAAGTGTGTTATTTGGTAGAGTTCAGAGGAGAACTTGAACTTTTCTTCACTTCGTTGAGAAAATTTTAAATTGAACTAGAACTTTTTATCTTCTGGGAAAATATTCACAAGTATGGTATTACTTTTTCTATCTTCCACCAAAAAATTTAGAATTGAACTTTAAATTTCTTTATGTCTTTGTGAAATAAAGAACTGAATTGGTAGATTTTTATTTTCTCTGTCGAAATTAGAATTGAATTGCGTTCTTTGGTAAAATTCAGAAGAGAACTTGAATTTTTCTTCACTTCGTTGAGAAAATTTTAAATTGAACTAGAACTTTTTATCTTCCGGGAAAATATTCACAAGTGTGGTATTACTTTTTCTATCTGCCACCGAAAAATATAGACTTGAACTTTAAATTTCTTTATGTCATTGTGAAATAAAGAACTTATGTGGAAGATTTTTATTTTCTCTTGAGAAATTAGAGTTGTATTGTGTTCTTTGGTAAAATTCAGTAGAAAACTTGAACTTTCCTTGACTTCGTTGAGAAAATTTTAAATTGAACTAGAACTTTTTATCGTCCGTGAAAATATTTCAGAAGTACGGTATTGCTTATCCTATCTACCAATGAAAAATTTAGAATTGAACTTTAAATTTCTTTATGTCTTTGTGAAATAAACAACTGAAGCGGAAGATTTTTGTTTTCTCTGGAGAAATTAGAATTAAAGTGTGTTCTTAGGTAAAATTCCGAAGAGAACTTGAACTTTTCTTCACTTCGTTGAGAAAATTAAAAAATGAACTAGAACTTTTTACCTACATAGAAAATAATCAAAATCATAGTATAACTTTTCCTATCTGCCACCTAAAAATTAGAATTGAACTTTAAATTTCTTTATCTCTTGGTGAACTTAAAAATGACGTGTAAGATTTATGTTTTCTCTGTCGAAATTAGAATTGAAATGCGTTCTTTGGTAAAATTCAGAAGAGAACTTGAACTTTTCTTCACTTTGTTGAGAAAATTTTAAATTAAACTAGAACTTTTATTTTCCGTGAAAATATTCACAAGTATGATATTGCTTTTTCTATCTTCCAACCGAAAAATTTAGAATTGAACTTTAAATTTCTTTATCTCTTGGTGAACTTAAAAATGACGTGGAAGATTTTTGTTTTCTCTGGAGAAATTAGAATTGAAATGCGTTCTTTGGTAAAATTCAGAAGAGAACTTGAATTTTTCTTCACTTTGTTGAGAAAATTTTAAATTAAACTAGAACTTTTTATTTTCCGTGAAAATATTCACAAGTATGGTATTGCTTTTTCTATCTTCCAACCGAAAAATTAGAATAGAACTTTAAATTTCTTTATGTCTTTGTGAAATAAAGAACTGAAGTGGAAGATTTTTGTTTTCTCTGGAGAAATTAGAATTGTAGTGTGTTCTTTTGTAAAATTCCGAAGATAACTTGAACTTTCCTTGACTTCGTTGAGAAAATTTTAAATTTAATTAGAACTTTTTATATTCCATGAAAATATTGACAAGTATGGTATTTCTTTTACTATCTACCAGCGAAAAATTAGAATTGAGCTTTAAATTTCTTTATGTCTTTGTGAAATAAAGAACTGAAGTGGAAGATATTTGTTTTCTCTGGAGAAATTAGAATTGTAGCGTGTTATTTCGTAAAATTCAGAAGAGAAAACTTGAACTTTTCTTGACTTCGTTGAGAAAATTTTAAATTGAACTAGAACTTTTTATCTTCCGTGAAAATATTTCACAAGTACGGTATTGCTTTTCCTATCTACCACCGAAAAATTTAGAATTGAACTTTAAATTTCTTTATGTCTTTGTGAAATAAACAACTGAAGCGGAAGATTTTTGTTTTCTCTGTCGAAATTAGAATTAAAGTGTGTTCTTTGGTAAAATTCAGAAGAGAACTTGAACTTTTCTTCACTTGGTTGAGAAAATTTTAAATTGAATTAGAACTTTTTATCTTCCATGAAAATATTCATAAGTATGGTATTACATTTTCTATCTTCCAACCGAAAAATTAGAATTGAACTTTAAATTTTTCATGTCTTTGTGAAATAAAGAACTGAAGTGGAAGATTTATGTTTTCTCTGGGAGAAATTAGAATTGAAGCGTGTTCTTTGGTAAAGTTCAGAAGAGAACTTGAACTTTTCTTCACTTCGTTGAGAAAATTTTAAATTAAACTAGAACTTTTTATTTTCCGTGAAAATAATCATAAGTATGGTATTGCTTTTCCTATCTGACACCGAAAAATTAGAATTGAACTTTAAATTTCTTTATGTCTTTGTGAAATAAAGAACTGAAGTGGAAGATTTTTGTTTTCTCTGGCGAAATTAGAATTGAAGTTTGTTCTTTGGTAAAATTCAGAAGAGAACTTGAATTTTCCTTGACTTCGTTGAGAAAATTTTAAATTGAACTAGAACTTTTTATCTTCCATGAAAATATTCACAAGTATGGTATTACTTTTACTATCTACCAACCTAAAAATTAGAATAGAACTTTAAATTTCTTTATGTCTTTGTGAAATAAAGAACTGAAGTTAAAGATTTTTGTTTTCTCTGGAGAAATTAGAATTGTAGCGTGTTCTTTGGTAAAATTCCGAAGAGAACTTGAAATTTTCTTGACTTCGTTGAGAAAATTTTAAAATGAACTAGAACTTTTTTATCTTCCGTGAAAATATTCACAAGTACGGTATTGCTTTTCCTATCTACCACAGAAAAATTAGAATAGAACTTTAAATTTCTTTATGTCTTTGTGAAATAATGAACTGAAGTGGAAGATTTTTTTTTTCACTGTCGAAATTAGAATTGAAGTGCATTCTTTGGTAAAATTCAGAAGAGAACTGGAATTTTTCTTCACTTTGTTGAGAAAATTTAAAATTGAATTAGAACTTTTTATCTTCCATGAAAATATTCACAAGTATGGTATTACTTTTTCTATCTACCAACCGAAAAATTAGAATAGAACTTTAAATTTCTTTATGTCTTTGTGAAATAAAGAACTGAAGTGAAAGATTTTTGTTTTCTCTGGAGAAATTAGAAATGGAGCGTGTTCTTTGGTAAAATTCCAAAGAGAACTTGAACTTTCCTTGACTTCGTTAAGAAAATTTTAAATTGAACTAGAACTTTTTATCTTCCGTGAAAATATTCACAAGTAGGGTATTGCTTTTCCTATCTACCACCGAAAAATTAGAATAGAACTTTAAATTTCTTTATGTCTTTGTGAAATAAATAACTGAAGTGGAAGATTTTTGTTTTCTCTGTCGAAATTAGAATTGAAGTGCGTTCGTTGGTAAAATTCAGAAGAGAACTGGAATTTTTCTTCACTTTGTTGAGAAAATTTAAAATTGAACTATAACTTTTTATATTCCGTGAAAATATTAACAAATATGGTGTTACTTTTTCTATCTTCCAACCGAAAAATTAGAATTGTACTTTAAATTTCTTTATCTCTTTGTGAAATAAAAAACTGAAGTGGAAGATTTTAGCTTTCTCTGTAGAAATTAGAATTAAAGTGTGTTCTTTGGTAAAATTCCGAAGAGAACTTGAACTTTTCTTCACTTCGTTGAGAAAATTTAAAAATGAACTAGAACTTTTTACCTTCATAGAAAATAATCAAAATCATAGCATAACTTTTCCTATCTGCCACCGAAAAATTAGAATTGAACTTTAAATTTCTTTATGTCTTTGTGAAATAAAGAACTGAAGTGGAAGATTTTTGTTTTCTCTGTGGAAATTAGAATTTAAGCGTGTTCTTTGGTAAAGTTTAGAAGAGAACTTGAACTTTTCTTCACTTCGTTGAGAAAATTTTAAATTGAACTAGAACTTTTTATCTTCCATGAAAATATTCACAAGTATGGTATTACTTTTTCTATATTCCATCTAAAAATTTAGAATTGAAATTTAAATTTCTTTATGTCTTTGTGAAATAAAGAACTGAAGTGGAAGATTTTTATTTTCTCTGTAGAAATTAGAAATGAAGTGTGTTCTTTGATAAAATTCCGACGAGAACTTGAACTTTTTTATCTTCCGTGAAAAATTGAGTCTGCTAGTAGCATCTCTATCTCTAAAAATTCTTTTTTCTTTCATCTTTGACCTTTTTAATAGATATTCTGAACGTTAACGTTCTGCCAAACCCTAAAAATAATGAACACTTAACAAAATAATGCATAAAATATTTTTAATGAAATGATGACATGTAGAATATTAATATAAAAATACGTTAAATACATTATTACACATTATTAGTACACTTGCGCTTCACTTTCCGTCAATTCATCTTTATATTCATTGATGATATTGTCTGCTAATGTCCTTTTTATTCTGCCTGCGATTTCACTGTCTATTGTCACATTATTTTTACATAGATGACAGTTTTGACACATTGACAAGATATGATTTATGATGTTGGTGCAGGAGTATGCTTGTCTTCTTCTTGTTCTCTTTAAAATACTAATACCGGAAAGAGGATGATAGGATTTATCAACAGGTAATGTGTTACCAGAAGCTGTAGCAAGGAGTTGTCCCCGATCATCGACAATTATTTTTAAGTTTGCATTCTCTTTGAGCACTAATTTCTCTGGTAATGATACTCTTGAATATCCACCGTTTACACTATTGAAATTCTTGGGTACTCCAAAGAAATCTAACTTCTCGCTGTCATGACAACGCATGCAGACATTTCCAATAGTGTTACCGATTGTACTCGTTTCATAGTTCAGGTATTTCTCCTTGTCAGCATTCAATACGACAATGATTTTTTCATGTGCACATACGTTCGTCGAATAATTCATCCTCACTTTTTTTACAGATATGAATTGTGTGTTTATCCTTTCACTGCTTAAGAAATACTGATTTAATGCATGCAATAAACTAGGTAGTGTCGATAACCTGCCATAGAGTACCAGTGTGAAAGCCAAGTCGTGTCCATGAATAAGCGCAGATTATGATTGGTAGAGCTGTAACCATATTTCATGTCATTTTAAGATGCTTAAAAAAGTTAAAAAATATCATGTTAAAAAATTCAATAAAGTATTTACAAATTGGGGAGGGGACTCGTTGAGGTTGGAAAATGGGTTTAGGAATGACATTATGAATGGAACTTGTTCAGAAAAGATATAATCAAGCCATAAAAAAGTATTAAAAAAAAAATGGCGAGGGGAACTCTTTGGGGGGGGGGGGGCCCGGGGAGGGTGTTGGGGGGACCCTTGGGGGAGGGATGTCCCTTCTGTGTCTCAATGCACAAAAAAAGTATAAAAAATAGGGGAGGGAAGGGGAGGGGAGGGGGGGAGGTGGGAGGAGGAGGAGGAGGGATGAGGGGAGGGGAGGTGGGAGGAGGAGGGAGGAGGGAGGAGGAGGAGGAGGAGGAGGAGGAGGAGGAGGAGGAGGAGGAGGAGGGGAGGGGGAGGAGGGAGGAAGAGGGAGGGGGGCCCTTTGGGGCCAGGGGGGCCCTTTGAGGACCGGGGGGGGCCTTTGGGGTCCGGGGTGCCCTTTGTGGTCCGGGGTGCCCTTTGGGGTCCGGGGTACCCTTTGGGGGTCCGGGGGCCCTTTGAGGACCAGAGGAGGGTCTTTGAGGGTCTGAGGAGGGCGTTTGGGGGGTTGGGGCTCTATGGGAGCTTGGGGGGCCTTTGAGTACCGGGGGCTTCCTTCGGGGTTGGGGTATGAGGATCGGAACCCTTTGGGGTTGGGGTAGAGGACCTCACAACACTGTTCAAATGAAACTTGTGTATTATAACGACCACACTCAAAACCTCTTCTAAAACCCTTTCTAAAATCTTCTTTCAAAATGTCTCTAACGGTTTCGCCGAAATAATCCCATAAAATGGATAAAACCGTTTCGCCCGAATAATCTCTAAACGTAATTTCAGCGTGTTCCATTTGTTTGGCATCTGTGCGCTAACTCATTTCAAATTTCTAGGAAACCCTTTCCTACGTTAATCTCTTCATCTCATAAATTTTCCTAGCTAAACTATTAGGGTTTCGTTAGAATATCAATTTACCTCTCCGACTTAAAGCTCCGTGAAGCCGTATTTAAAAATAGAATGTCTATCTCTTTAGACTCCCGCATAATTCCAAGATAACAAGTGATGTCAATTATAATTCCTGACACTAAAGATCAATGAAGCCCTATTTGAAAATAGAATATTAATTTTTCTCTCTGTCCTAAAGAACGTTTATCCCTCAGACCTAAGATTAAAGAAGCTTTTATGTTTTCTAATTCTACCCTTCGTGGATAAATAATTTCCCCTAGCGATTATGTAAATCAAGTTCACAGGTGCTACTCGTGACAGGCCTAAAGATTAAAGAAGCCTTAATGTTTCTTAAGTCCCTCTTCGTGAATCAATAATGTCCCCTAGCGATTATGTAAATCAAGTTTACAGGTGCTACTCGTGACAGGACCACGTGGTTTATGGTTTTCCAAGTGAGAAAGTTCCTGTTTTTTCATTCTCACTGAGAAAACCATAAAACAGACATGAATTGCTGTTGACGTCCATAAATGTGACAAAATTCATGGTTTTTCAAGTGAGAAAATTCCTGTTTTTTCATTCTCACTGAGAAAACCATAAAAACATACAAAAATGTGAGAAAGTTCCTGTTTTTCAAATTCTCACTGACAAAAACAATAAAAACAGACATAAATGTGACACACTTCATGGTTTTTCAAGTGAGAAAATTCCTGTTTTTTCATTCTCACTGAGAAAACAATAACCCAAGTGGGGATGTTGTTAAAAAAAGTTATAGGTGGCAGCAGGGGTGAGGGGTCGGAGTAACACCCCCTCCTCTACTAACACTCAGGTTCTCACATCTTATTCTGGTATTGAGCTTTCCTTTCGAATATGTTTTCTTGCTACTTTTTAATGCCTTTGCTTACACATTCTTATTACATGTTTCCTCAATGCCTGATTTTGGTTACGACATCCCCGAAAAGCGATGCACCGGAGACATTGGCGACTCCGACGAGGAATCACCAAACTGACTATCTGTTGCAAAACCAACAATCCCTCACCGCGGGGTACTGGAACGTCTATTCAATGAAGTGTGTGTCAACCCAGACTTCCATAGGTGGCCAAATGAAGGCATGTGAAATCAATATCCTAGACATACAACTACACCCGGCATCCAGACCTTCCCTCATTTTCCTTACAACCTTACCCTAAATTGGAAGACAATTAGCTCGGATCTGAATCCAAATCCTCAGATAATTAATGGGCAATCCCAGCTTAAAATAAAACTCCTGTCTAAAATTGTCTTTACTTCTTTATACAAAGTAAGACTCGGAAATTCATCCCCAGCTGATAGCCATAGTTGCACTTCTTGGTCTTCAAGTCTTGCACTAAATTCCTTGAAGAACTTTTCATGATCTTCTGGCCCTTTTTCTTTCTCCCACGAACTTGAAAATCCATTCTCATCTAATATCCTTTTGATTTGTGCTGTCCATGATGTTCTGTTACACTGAAGGAAAAGATCTTCATATGCTGCTAGGGGAAGTCTAGTCTGGCGAAGTTTGAGGAGTCTTAACCAAAATTTGATGATTTGGGTGTATCTTTTCAATTTCAGGTTAAATAAACCAAGATCACCTTTCAATACTAACGTTTGTGTTGCGTTCTGTAAGCCAAAATTTCGTTAATAATATTGAAGTTGAAGGGGTTCTAGTTGCTTTGCCGGCTGATACCCCCCATATTTCTGATCCGTAATGTAGGATAGGCATAATTTTAGTGTTAAATATATATTTGTGGAGGCTTAATTCACTTATTTCTGATGTTAGTGTGTATCTATAGATGTATTCCAAATAATGCATTTTTTCCTTTCTGTGCCATTGTTGTAACACGACTCGTCCATTTTCTATTTCGACAAAGGATGAAATCTAAGTATTCGGCTTTTTCCACCACTTCTAGCATTTTTCCATTCAATAAAAATTTTGGTACTGATTCCGAGGGTTTTTGCTAAAAATCATGATTTAGGATTTCGCGACATTCGCCTCTAGTTTTTTCTCTTGCAAATATTTTTCAAGGAGAGTCAAGAGAGTCTGTAAGTCATTCCTTGTCTTTGCCAGTAATATACTGTCGTCTGCAAATAGTAGCATCGACATATTCAGATTTCGCAGTCAGAGAGTAGGTGCCCATCTTTATCAGAAATAAAGAACACTATCATTAATAAACATAGCAAATAATTTTGGCGAAAGTGTACTTCCTTGGCGCACGCCTTTTTTTGAGAAAAATGGCAGAGATATTCCCTTCCTAACAACTTTCAGAAAACTTTTATTCAACGAATACATAAATAAAAAAATTTGTATAGAAGGGATTGGTAGGCCTAGATTTAACAAAACATTAAACAATAAAACACGGTCTACACTATCAAATGCTGATTTCAAATCAATTAAAACCACATATAACTTTCCTTTACCTTTACAATATTTTTTTCTACGAGAGCATTAATAACAAAAACTCTATCAACTGTAGAATAGCCTGGTCTGAACCCACCTTGTTCTTCTTGCAAGATTTTTTTCTCTTCTATCCACATTCCCAGTCTTTTATCTATAATTTTTCTAGAATTTTTCCGGCACTGTTTAGGAGGCTTATTGGTCTATTAAATAAAAAAAAACAAGTTTTTTTTAACTGAAAGTAAGGAGCGACATTAAAACTTAAAACGAACAGAAATTATTTCGTATATGGAAGGGGCTGTCCCCTCCAACGCCTTGCTCTTTACGCTAAAGTTTGACACACAACTCTATTTGTTGAAACAATAAAAAACTTTAGCGTAAATAGCAAGGCGTCGAGGAGGGGACAGCCCCTTCCATATACGGAATAATTTCTGTTCGTTTTAAGTTTTGATGTCGCTCCTTACTTTCAATTAAAAAAACTTGTTTTTTTTTATTTAATTTCGGAATGTTTTTGAATTAATGCAGCTTTTATTTTGGCTCACCGTACATGAATAATTACAATTAAATTTACATATTAATTTTACTGTTTTTGGTTAAATAGCTTTCTCGAAATTTTGATCTGACGTAAATTACGAAACCACTTACTGAACAAACTTCGAGATTCTTATATTTTTATTAAGTAAATGAGACGTTTTCGCACTAGTCAATACCTCGCTCTTTACGCTAAAGTTCAAATTTTGTTCCAATTCCTGAATCACAAAGACCATTTAATTAGAACAGATAGCTTTTTTGAAAGTACTGAAAAACACTTTAGCGTAAAGAGCGAGGTATTGACTAGGGGGAGAACCCTTCATATGCGTCATGTTTCTGTTCATTTTACGTTTTAATGTTGCTCCTTACTTTCAGTTGAAAAAACTTGTTTTTTTTTTTAATTTCTGATCGTTCTTTTAAATTATGCTGGGAAATCCGGCAGGCCAAGTCATAGACATGTTCCTTCCCCCATGACAATGTCCTCCATGGAAATATTCTCCCACATAGCTCCTCCTCCGACCCACCTCCCCACCAGAAAAAATCCCTTCTGAAAACGTCTGCATACTTCCAAGTAACAAATACTATATGTAAACAATGGGCAAAGTTCATAAACTGGAGCCCTTCTCCCGGGGACTGTTGGGGATTAAGTCATCCTCAAAGACATATTTATTAGGTTTTCGACTATGCTGGATAAAATGGCTGTCTCATAATTTTGATCGGGTGACTTTGGGAAAAAATGACCGTGGGAGGGGGCCTAGTTGCCCTCCGATTTTTTCGGTCACTTAAAAAGGGCACAGGAAAATTTCACTTCAGTTTAAATGAGCCCGCTCGCGATATTTTATGACCACTGGATCGAAACGATCACCCCTGGAGAAAAAACAAATAAACACGCATCCGTGATCTTTCTTCTGGCAAAAAATGCAAAATTCCACGTTTTTGCAGGTAGGAGGGTTTTCTGTACAGTAGGGTTTTCTGATACGCTGAATATGATGGTTTGATTTTCATTAAGATTCTGTCACTTTTAAAGGGAGTTCCCCCTTTTTTCGAAAATAAAGCAAATTTTTTCAGGCTCGTAACTTTTCATAAGTAAGACTAAACTTCATAAAACTTAAATATTTGAAATCAGCATGAAAATTCAATTCTTTTGATGTATCTACTGGTATTAAATTTCCGTTTTTTAGAGCTTTGGTTACTATTGAGCCGGGTCGCTCCTTACTTACAGTTCGTTACCACGGACTGTTTGATAGTTATTATGTGTAGCGGGATTACCTTTCTTATAAAGTGGGAAAATAAGCGAGGTTTTGCAGGTCATTGGCTACTCATTTAAAATTATGGCCTTCTTTAAAATTCAGAGGTTAAATAATGAGGCCAAAAAAGGTAAAATAACAGTTCTAAATGCTTTGAAGATCTTTATAGGAATTCCATCGGGCCCGGGAGCTGAATCACCTCGTATTTTGTTAAGTGAATCTTCAATTTCTCCCGAGGTGATAAGGTCGCATAACACGTAATTTTCCTGGTTCAGAGGGAATGATTCTCCTTCACGGTTATCCAGATCTAATGCTTCATGGAGATGTAGGTTGCTATCCTGTGTATCTTCTTGTAGTTGTTTGAAGTAATCGGGCCTAGTTTCTGGGGCGTTCACCTCTGACTGTAGGTTCATTGGCCTATCTCTTTTAACATTTTCCAAAACTCCCTACTGTTATTTCCTCTAAAGCACTTTAAAAGAGTGGCTTTTTCTTTTCTTTTAAATTTTCCTTTTTATTAATTTATTGTGCTCTTTACGTGTAAAACGGTATCTTGTTAATGCCTCGATATCTTATTCATCATCCAGTGCATTCTTTACATTGTGTAATATTTTATCGCTACTGAATTCTAATATTATATAATATATTAATATACATATTATATATATAATATATATTATATATATTATATAATATATATTATATAATATATATATATATATATATATATATATATATATATATATATATATATATATATATATATATATATATATATATATATATATATATATATATATATATATATATATAATATATATTATATTATATAATATATATATAATATATATTATATATATATATATATTAATAATAATATTAACGCTACTGAATTCACATCCTTCGTCATAAAAAGTATCTTTCTTTTCTGGGCTTATTTCACTCATCCCAGTGATTCGCTTAATATTTGTAAAAACCCATTTGCTAGTGTTTCCGGGTCGGCATTCGGTATCTCGGCCTCATACTTCAGATGGTCTATTTCTTTCGCTTTGGGGTCATTAATTAATTTCTCATGGACCAGTACCCATTGTTGGAAAAGTCCGCTTTTGAAACCATAACTCTAATGTTATAGTAAACTGTGTGTAAGCCCCTACACAAGTATGTGCAGAAGAGCTTGTTGATGATTTTAAAATAAGCTGAATCAAATAATCAGAAGAGTCCCAAAGCGCAAACTCATAATCGTGGCTGGCGATTTTAACGCACATATGACCTGTCGTGAGTTTGACTGAAAAAGAGCGGGTGGCAAGTTTGGTTTGAGGCTCGGGTATGATCAAAGGCTACATCTTGTCAAGTTTGCTCAACTACACAACCTTGTGGTACTATTCTATACAACCTAAAGCACTATTCAAATATAAGCACTCCCAAAGGGTGAATTAGTATTCGAGAGACGACAGGGCAAAAGTCCAGCTTGACTATATACTTGTATCTGCTCGACCGAGGAGCTCTATCCCTGATTGCAGGGCAAATAACGGAGCTGATACAGTATCAAAAATTGGCTCTGGCCATATCCTAGTAACAGTTTCCTTAGTTACAAAACTCGCCACCAGAAAGTACGCACATCTCCCCTCAGATTTGATACTTACCCTCTCGAGGACAAAATAAATGAAAAAAACATTCATATAGAGGTAAGAGAAGGGTTCAGTGTTCTCGCGATTTCCAACCATGACGATCAAGCAACTGCTAATACCGAGGGAAAGAAGCAGTGCTTGGGGGAGAAAACAAATGAGCTCATCAAGAAGGTGTCGGGAAGATAAAAGCACAAATGAAAAAGACAGATTTAAACTGAGAAAAATGGAGCTTGGTGCTCAGAAGAAGTAGATCTTAAAGAAAAAATCTGACCTTTTCAAAGATATGAACAGGCTCTGCCAAAATTCGTTTAGACAAGATCGCGAACGAAACTGGAACCATGTCGCAAAATATTTGCTAAAGTAGCGAGTCACTCTGACCCAGGAAGCTTTACCAAATCTTTAGAGCAAGAGAGTCTCAGCGTCAATTAGGCGAGAAAATGGTGTTTTTTCTGACGAGGGAAGACGATGTTGTCGGAAGATAGAAGTCTCATTTCGACAAACTTCTTAACCAATTATATCAACCTCTCAGCACGAAGTTTCAACCAATATGACATCTGAAGAGCCCAATTTTGCCCTTGACCCCTTTGTCCTGAACGGATCCCTTCTGCCGCTCTTAGTCCATATAGCGACATCAATAAAGACCCTCTGCCAATTGATGAAAATAATTACAGCTGTAAACAAAACCTCTGGAATAAATTCAATTCTGGCTGAGTTTTATAAAGCAACTCCAGAACTTGACACAGGATTGCAGAAACTTTTCTTTGGTATCTGGACCTGAAGAGTGTATTCCACAAGAGTTGCAAATCACAATCATCATACCTTATTCAAGCAAGTGGACAGACCCGACTCCATAACATGTCGAGATTCTTGATCAGCATAGCTGCCAAGATCTTTACAATTATTCCCTTCAGTGACATCCAGACAATCAAAAACCAAAAAAATCGCCCCAACCAAGCTGGTTTCTGGGCAGAAATCGGTTGCGTCAACCGACTCTTCACGCTTAGAGGGATACTGGAGCACATTGCCCAGCACCGGCAAATCGTTGCAGCTGCCTTGGTAAATTTCATAACGACCTCATATTCATTGAACCAAAACGGAATATGGATAGCTACGCACGGAGATGGAGTGCCTATTAAAATAAAACGATTAATACCGAAATACTATAATAGCACCCGCGCCTGTATTCAAGTCAATAGGGAATTATCACCCATGTTTGAAATCCATTTTGGGGTCAGACAGGGCTAGAATGGATAATCTTAAGGCTATAAATAGCCTTCGGGTCTTTACAGTCAGCCCTGACTCTAGCGGAACTGACATCGATTATGCAGACGATGTTGTCCTTCTTAGAAGCTTCTCTCAGGAGGTAGAACGGATACTAGTCAAAGTAGCTAAAACTGACATTTCCGTAGGTTTGAAAATCAGTGTGGAAAAAACTAAAGTGATGACTAACGAAGAGGCCCCCTCACTTCTCACACTCACATCAGACAGACACAAGCGTTAGATAATTTGAAATACCTGGGGTCTATCATAGATGAGAATCACAGTTGTAGGGATGAAATTCGTTCCCGCATAGCTTCCGTTCCAGCTGTGTTTGGACCCCTGTGCAGGAGGAAGGAAACTCACATCAAAACCAAGTCTCGTATATATAGAGCCCTAGCACGTTTTATCCTCATGTAAACTTGTGATACCTGGCTTCTGAAAGCAGTAGAGGAACATTTACCAAATACCTCCGACCCGATACCTGAGGCAAATACTTGGTTTGCGACTGCGTGACTAATAGTTAAACGTAACGATCAGTCAGTCAGTGTTATGGGATTACGCTTGACATCGGAACTAAACTACACAGCCATTACCTGCTCTTGTTTTGCCATGTGTGTCAAAGCTTAGACGAAACGCTGGACCTCGTGTGCAGTGGCAATGCAAACCACTTTCAGGATGGAAGAAACATCGAGGCGGACATATCAAGACACGGATGAGCAATGTCAAGACGACCGTTGAGCCAATCAGAGGTTTTCATTGCCACGGCCGTCGGTGGGACCCTGATTGACTAGAAACAGTCAGCCCACCGACCCACGATTGAGCAAACTGAAATTCAGCCCTCTGTAACGTGCTTGTGTCAGGGAGAGCTGCCACCCGGCTCATGTCCTGATCCAAATTTAAGTCAGTAAGTAAAATACCTAGGTCATCAGACTAGAATCATTGCAGCATTAACACCATGATGTAAATTAACAGATAAACCTGTCAGATGACAGGCATAAACTGTCATCTAACAGTTGTGGAGTACTGCTCCCGCATCCACTCTCTCTCCAGCACCTCCTCTAAAATCCGCAAATAAAAACATGTTACATCCTTCGACTGATGACGACTCAAGGATTACTAGGCATTTGTCCTAACTGATTAAGTTTTATTTATTAAAATTCGCTAAGGCTGCAGTATGGTTGCCTCAAATTAAAATGGACCATGTACACATCTTGCGAATAGTGTGTAAAGTTATGTTTTACGGGAAACCTTAAAGCAACTCTTATGTGCTTTAACTTTTTCCACGACTCAATGAACGATTAGAATTATTTACATCGGTTATAAAAAAAAAGTGGATTAATAAAATACAAAAAAAAGAAACAACAGCTTTATCAAACCACTGATCGCCCGACAAAGGATTTATTGGGTACAATTCAAAAGGCCTGTCAGAAGACAGGCATAAAAGAAAAAAACACAGCTAGGTACGTGTGCAAGGTAGGTTTTTTTCGGGAGGAGGGGGGACTAGGCAAAGAACAAAACAAAAACTATTACGAAGATTTTGAATTGATACAACTTTTCTTCGGTATAAACCTAGAGTTGAGAATATAAAAAAAAGAAAATAAATAGTTACCTTCCAAGATGCAAAATATTCTCTATGCTTTCACTCAAAGTGCCAAGAGCCACTGGACACGTCTTAACTTTCCGCAGGCCAGCTTCTTCTGTGAAATACGAATGTGTTTATGAAAAATAAAAAGAACTAAGGGTGTAATTTTAACTTTTTATTTGAGACAGTGGCGTCAATTCAAGAGATTAGGGTGGGGGAAAAATGTGTTTTTTTTTCTAAACTTAGGGGGATAATTTTGCTGTTTTTCTTTTCTTTTCAATGAAACTATCAAAAAAGGCATTTCTAATGAAAATATTAAGACAAGATATTTGCAAAATTTAGAGAATAGAAGGGGAGGAGAAAAAAGGAGAGAATAGAAGGGGAGGAGGGAAACACATTCCTCACACTGATGTCGCTATTTGAAAAAGATGTGAGGGGTAAAAAAAAAAATAAATATTTTCAAATCCCGCCTAGGAACAATAATTAATATTAATAGCAGCAATGTAGAAACACATTTAAACGGCAAATTTTAAGATAAAATTTCACAGTGAACGGATGGGGGCAATCGGGCTATAGCATACGGAACTTGAAAAACTATGGTTTTTTGGAAAACTCTAAGTTTCAAATTTTTGGAGGGTTTGAACTCCACCCTCAAAACTTCTTTCGAATTTCAACTTTGACACAAGTTTTTTTTCTAACCGTCAATATTATGAACTGCAAGTAATATTTACAAATCCAGCATGTTCATACAGGGGGGGGGGGAATTGAGTTTACCGCTCTCAAAGAAAAGCCATGGTTTTCGCGATTCGCTTCATACATATTCTGAGGGAACAAATTTGAAATTCCCAGTAAAAGCTTTCTCTATATAATATTTGTACATTGACTACAATAAACCTTTCTGTAAATTGAAATTTGAACCTAGAATTGACAGTTACTTTCAATAGTAAGCCGACAGTGAAAAAATAGATAGTATTAAATAGATATATTAATAGAACTTGTAAATAGAGATTAATTTCATGGAAGAAATATTTTTTTTTAAAGCATAGCATATATTAAATACGTAACCTTACCTAGGTACCTCCCCCCCCCTAAACCCCAAAAAACAACAGTTTATATATAGTTCCCAGATTGAGAAACCTCTGAATACTTGTTTATACAACATCAGATAGCGTCAAACATTGGAGGGTTTTACAAATTTGATCCCCTTCCAGAAAAAGCTCCTGTTAACGTGTCTGGTATGAATAATTACGTTTACTTTCAACACTTCTGGACCCCTGATTTATTTTAACACGTTAGCATTTTTTATGGATTTCGTAGGGGGGTTCCTTGGATTAATCCCTACAAAAGCCCCTTTACTCTATCTCTCATTCTATGGAAGCATAAATTTAAGCACTCCCGAAATTTACAGAGGAAAATCCATCCACGATAAAACATGTGATACTAATCCTTTCCAAGTTATGATTTTTTCCCATGTGACTTTGTTGGAACGCGGCC
The DNA here is from genome assembly GCF_049724085.1 of Artemia sp. Qi Xiang Cuo. Lineage (NCBI taxonomy): Eukaryota > Metazoa > Arthropoda > Branchiopoda > Anostraca > Artemiidae > Artemia > Artemia sp. Qi Xiang Cuo. The sequence goes on along the minus strand of NC_142798.1, from coordinate 4,939,396 downwards.
ATTGAGATGCAAAGACAAACGATTAGTAAATTTTACAGAACATTTATTACTTGCAAACAGACACTAAGCTAGGAAAACCCCATAAATATATTTTTTAAAAATAAACAGTATTTGTTAGTTTCTTGTAAAAATACATGTTTTCTTTCAATTGTCTGTTACTAATAAGACTACCTCGGCTCTATTCACTCGATAAGAAGTTCTTCGACACAAAAACAAGAACAAAGACCTTGGCTAGGTCAATGGCCTTTGCAAAAACTAAGAAATACAATGACAGACGGAAGCAGGTCAATAACTTGCAATAATTATTAAATATAGAATATTTTAGCCAGCCAGAGATTAAAAGAACCATGAAAAGTAAATGGAAGGAGCAGGGACGCACGCATGGAAACAAAAAAGTTCTAGATTTCCCAAATTTCTGTGCACTTAAATATGTATTTTTATACCCCCCCCCTTCCCAAAAAAACACTGTACATACCTAAGGAGGAACCCATACGCCGGCAAAATTCGAGGAGGTGGAAAAGCTTAGCACAATTATGAATTTGTATTTCAAACTTAAGAAAAAGAGAAGAAACTGTGTTATATTTTTGTAAGTCAAAATATTTGGGAATTAAAGAAAATGAATCTGAGGGAACAAATTTGAAATTCCCAGTAAAAGCTTTCTCTATATTATATTTGTACATTGACTACAATAAACCTTTCTGTAAACTGAAATTTGAACCTAGAATTGACAGTTACTTTCAATAGTAAGCCGATAGTGAAAAAATTAATAATTTGTTACAAAAAAAGATGAAATATATTAAAAAGGATGTTTAAATTTAATAGAACTTGTAAAAAGAGATTAATTTCATGGAAGAAAAATAATATATTTACTATTAGCCAAATGTCATTAAAATATGTAATTTGTGTCTAGGGTTAGTGACGTCTGCTCAGAAACGCCGGTTAATCTTGGGATAGTTATTAAATCAGAAAAGTTTTTTTTTTTTAACTGAGAGGAGCAACATTAGAACTTAAAATTTTTGTTTTCGGTGGCAACCCGGGCTGCCAGTTATCGATTACTTACAAGTAATCAGCCTTGCAGCATATTCTCAGAAGATTTTTAGCTTTTCTAAAGTTTATACAACCACCACCTATTCCATAAAACTGTATATGCTTTCGGGGCATAACTTACAACCCTTGCCCCCAGGTTCTGAGGGGCTATTTCAATCCCAAATGCCTTCTTATATGATCTTTAGACTATTTTGAAAAAAATGGTTATCTCAAAATTTCAATTGGATGCATTTAGGGAAAAGAAAACGTGGAGCGAGGCTAGCCGTCCTCCCGTCACTTTTGACTCATAAAAAGGACACAAGGATTTCTGATTTGCAATTGAAAGACCCATATTCAAAGTTTATACGACCACCGTTTCCATGTAAAACAATGGGCAACCGATATAAGTTATACCCCTTGCCTTAAGGCCGTCTATAACTTATAGAGGCCTGTGGGAGGGGGGGGGGGTAATCCCCAAAGACATGATTACAGGACCTTTCAAACATACTTAAAACATGGCTATATCAAAATTTTGATTGGATGTGTTTGGGGAAATTATGGGCCGGGGGAGGGGTGATTGCCCTCCAATCAATTTCGACTATTAAAAAGAGCAATAGAACTTTCAATTTTCAATCCATTGAGCCACCTCCAAAGTTTATGCGGATGTACTTTGAGAAATGATGGGCGTGGGAGGGGGGCTGGTTGCCCTCCAATCACTTTCGACTAATAAAAAGGGCACTAGCCCTTTCAATTTCCAATCGAATGAGCCCCTTTCGAAGTCTCTACAACAACTCCTTCTATACGAAGTGCCCTGGTCAAAAAAAAAAAAATAATAAAAAAAGATACACTGTGCGGACATCGCTATTGCGCTGCCTATTAAAAAGAAGATGCTCGGCTTTGCCCTCTGAATCACGAAAAAATATAAAGACATTAAATGTAGAAGCAAGACCACCGTGATTTTTTTTTAGTTCCCCTCATATACGGAATAATTTCTGTTCGTTTTAAGTTTTAAGGTTGCTCCTTACTTCCAATTGATATATCTTTTTAATCTGATTTGTGATGGTTTTTTAAAATAATATAGGAAATCCCCCTCCCCTCGTATAAAATTTCTTCTGAAGAGTTCCCTAAGAAACTTTCCTTCCTATGAAAAACCCTTCCCGTGGAAATCCTTCCCACTGCAAAAATCCGACCCTAAACAATGTCCGTGTATTTCCCAATAACAAATACTGAGCTATATGTGAACAATGGAGAAATTGAGTAACTTACAGCTTTTTCTTCAGAGACTATGGAAACCAAAAGAAACAATCAATTAACAATTGATTAACAATCAATTAACAAATTCGAATACCTTGATTTGATGTTTTTCCGAAATACTAAAAGAAAACGTAAAAAAAAGTGTTCGTTTGTGATCCAGAAATTATCAGAAAATAAATATCAAGCTCAAAATAGCTCAAATTTTGGCGGTTGATCGTGATTTCTTGACGTAGTAGGAAAAACCACGTTGGTTAAGGATTACCAGTCAGCCTTAACAAAGACAGCTTCTCTACAGAATCATATAGAAGACACAAAACCGTGATTGAAAAAAAAAACACCCGATAAGGGACTTAGCCTTCAACTTTATGATTATAAATCCCACGCTCTACCGCTTGAACTAACAGGACTGGAAGCTCAATTTAATTTATTGCTTGTTGTAGCACCATATTTGCGTTACTTACAGTCCTTTCCCCAGCGACTATGGACGGTCATGTCATCACCAAAAGCATAGTAATTGGACCTTTCAACTATGCTGAACAAAAAGGCAATCTCAAAATTTTTGATCAGACGACTTTGGGGGAGGGGGTCTAGTTGCCCTCCAATCTTTTTGGTCATTTAAAAAGGGCACTAGAACTTTTAATTTTCTTTCGACTGAACCTCTGCCGATCTACTAGGACCATTGGTTCGATACGATCATACATGGGGAAAAGAAAGAAAGAAAGAAAGAAAAAATAATAAACACGCATCCGTGACCTTCTAAATATAAAACTCCACATTTTTGTAGATAGAAGCTTGAAACCGCTACACTAGAGTTCTCAGATTCGTTGAAAAAGACGGTGTGATTTTCATTAAGATTCCTTGACTTTTAGGGAACATTCCCCTTCCCGTTTTTCAAAATCAGCCACATTTTCTTAGGCTCGTAGCTTTTAATAGCTTTTAACACTAAACTTGATGGATCTTAAATATTTGGACTCGGATCTTAAATACGCCAATTAGCATAATATTTGATGTAAGATAAGATTTTATTCATTATCAATACACGTACAATAATACACTGTGCTAGTCCCTATGATATACCTATTGATTATTTGAAAAAAAACTACGTTTTCTAAAGAGTTAAAGAGGCTGCGTCACAAGTTCGAACCTTAAAACGTACAGGGATTAGGAGGTGCAGTTGGCACCTCCGCTTCCTTGTATGAAAGGGGCTGTGCCCTCCTCAACGCCTCACTATTTACGCTAAAGTTTTTATTGTTTAAAAAAAAGAGTTGTGAGAAATTCAAACTTTAGCGTAAAGATCGAGGCGTTGAGGAGGGCACAGCCCCTTTCATATACGGAAGCGGGGGTTTGAGGGGCAGCAGCCCCCCAACTGCAACTACTAATCCCTGTACGTTTTAAGGTTCGAACTTGTGACTCAGCCTCTTTAACTCTTTAGAAAACGTAGTTTTTTAAAAATAATTTCTGCAAGTTTTTGTACAGTTTATTACTTATACAGCTTGACTAACTTTTAGCTGATCTTTTCAGGAGTTAAAGATGGGGGGCTGCCGCCTCCCAAACCCCCCGCTTTTGAAGATTCTTGTTAAGGCTTTTAATTCCTGAATACTCAAATCAAATGCACACTAAGATTTTCTTTTTTCAACTTTTCTTCGAGCATGCGGGTATACGGCATGTTGTCAAAGCAGTGGTGACTTACCTGTAAGCTGAAGGCCGACTGTGATATTCTTCTGGAGACGCCTGCTGAGCCGAAAGATTTAATAGATTGGATTTAAAAAAGAAACTGAGTTTCTTTTTTAAACTTTAAATTCAGTAGGCTATATAAGAAATTTTCTCTGACAGGGAATCGAACCCGGATCTTCCGCCTGACAGTCAGAAACAGCGACCATTGTACCACAGAGACACTTGTTATATTATTTTAGTCTCTCGTATCTATTTTTGAGGCAAGCAAATCCCCACAAAACTTGATATTTGGTTTTTGGAAAATAGGGAAGGAAGGATCGGATTGAGCTGAAATTTTGAGGATAAGTTTCCAGGCCCAAGGAAAGCTTATCCTCTAAATTTCAGCGTGATCGGACAACGTTAAAGGGGGGTTGTGGTGGGAAAAATTAATATGGGCTCTTATAGGAAAACGAGGTTTTTCGTAAATGTAAATTCGGGGGATAATTTTTTCGGTCTGAAAATATCAAAAGGCCCTAACAGGTCAAATTCCGGTTCGAATGAGTCCTCATTTACCCGGATCCATTGCCAACTGTGGCCTGTAGGCGTGGCTGATAAAAAAAAGAGAAATGAACTTTAAGTGGCTATATTTGTTTTTTGGAAAACAGGGAAGGAGTGATCGGATTGAGCTGAAATTTCGAGGATAAGCTCCCAGTCCCTAGGAAAGCTTAACCTCTAAATTCACCCCAATCGGACAACGTTAAAGGGGGGCTGTGGTCGGAGGGTCGAAACTTCCGGCCCACTTTTACCCATGAAGATAAAGTCGGAGGGGGGGGGGTGAAATTTTGCACGTTTCTTAGTTGGAGCTTGGGCTACAAAACGCGATCACCGCTGTCTCTCTGCGACCGCTAGGACCGGAAATCGCTTAACATTGTGGTGGGTCGCCTCTTTAAAGAGGCACAAGTGTGCCTCCTTGATATCAAAATTTCGTTTTTTAGAGTTTCGGAAATGGAGAACAAAATACATTTAAAACGTTTTGACTTCTTTTACTTTGATAAATAATTTGTTTTTAAACTTGAAGGAATAAATATGAGTATATGTATATTAAATTGACAATCCACGGTCATTTTTTTTTTTCATTAGAGTGCAAATTACGTTCTGGTTTTGAGAAGAAATGTATATTAAACCATGTGGCGAATTATGGATTTCCCGGCATTATTTGAAAAACGATCAGAAATTAAATAAAAAAAAGTTTTTCAGCTGAAAGTAAGGAGCACGAAATTACTCTGTATATAAGGGAGGCTGCCCCTTCTTCATCCCTCACTCTTTACGCTAAGTTGGACTTTTTTATTCTTTAGAAAAGACTACTCAAACAGAAGAGACCAGGGTTGCCACTCCGTGAAAAAAGTTCACTAGGTTTTAGTGATTTTCTTCAATAATCTAGTGATTTATATGCTGATTTAGTGAATTTTTAGGCAATATAAAAAATCACTAGAAATAGTGATAAATCATTAGGGGTGGCAACCCTGGAAGGGACGTTGATTTTGAAGGAAAAGAATTGTTTTTAAACTTGGAATTTAGCGTAAGAGCGGGTATGAGGAAGGAGCATTCCCCCTCATATACCGAATAATTACTGTAGTTTTAATGCTGCTCCATACTTTCAGTTTTTTTTCAACTTTTCGTTCAGAAGGGATACTGAATTCAGCGAACTTAGTATAAAGCTGTATCCGAGAATATGCGGAAGGGGAGGGGGATATAATCAGGCCAACTGTACTCAGTTCACCTATTTTGTTATCAGATGGCAAGGCTGACATAGCACGTCCTATGTACATATAAATGTAGAACGCAGTAGGAAGTGTAGTTTATATGACCTAATTTTGGGAATTTACATAGTCTGTGCATAAGATAGTGCACATAAACGGACTGATGATTTCTTCAAATCTTTCTTGCATTATGAAAAACTGCGCCTTACTGAAAACACAAAACCGACGCAACAAGACAGGATAGGAGAGGAAAAATCCTTAAGTAGCCTTCCGAGAAAGCCTATTTTATAATGCTACCAGCATTCTTTTATAAGCCATGAAATCATTAAATTTTACTATCTAATTTTAATTCACTAAAAAACCCAACAAGCTTAGTTTTCAGCAAAGCACTAGTTTCTCAAAATTCTACAAAAACAGGGAAATTTCGCAAGCCACTTTATCTGAAACAATTTATTGCATAAAACATGAAGCAGTAATTTTTGTTCAAGCAAATGGGAATTTCTTTTCTATAGCATAAAACAAAATTCGAAAATCTATCTATAGCCGACAACGGAGAATTACAAGCTACGATGCAAATACTGAAGTTAGTCTGCAGCAGTGGCGCACTCAGAAACTAATTATGGAGGAAGGGGGGGGCTGACCGGGGGTCCGTGGGCCCCCCGGTAACGGAAACCAACGGAAAGCTTTAAGAATTCCTTAGAAAAAAGATATGTTAAGGCATCACTTCAAGTTTATTTTAGCTTTTTGAATGCAAGTTTTGAGTAAGGACTAAGGAAGGAATGATAAAACCGAGCAGATTAAATAAGATTTAAAACAGAATGTATTTTTTTTCTTGAGGATGGGGCTAAAGCCCTTTTAGCCCCCCCCCCCTCGTGGGTGCGCACCTGGTCGACAGCACGACTACTAGCAAATAGGCATTATTTCACTCCCGTCTACAGAATAACCCTGAAAGATGTGTTTTAGAACCAAAAAAGAGAGCCGATCATTGGACTAAGCTCTATGCGTAGAAGCCACTCAGATCTATGCGTAGAAGCCACTCAGATTTATGCGTAGAAGCCATATCAGATTAAACAAAAAAATGTTTCGGCTTTACAAAAAATACTATAGTGTTTGGTGTTTAAAGCACTAGTTTTGCGTAACCCTACAAACATATGGAAAAATCATCAGTCAGTTCATTTGTGCAAAGCTTTTTATTTATTAACTCATTTTCCTCAACTTACCAACTTGAGCCATATTTTGATTACTTCCGAATTTTCAATTAGTTCAAAATTTTATCAGCACATACTTCCGATGATAGTGCAACAACACAACATTAAAATTCCCTTTCTTGTATACTCCCCTTCCCATACTTCTTAATATTTTTCATAAATCGTTTGCTGACCAACAGAACCAGGTTAATTCTAGTGGCTAGGCTAGTGGCCTCAATTCACAAAACTATAGAGGGGAGGGGCAAAAGGTATTCTTAGTATCTAGGGAGCGAGAGCAAATTCGTTGCTTTTCAATTTTTTTCACTGAAAGTACCAAAAACATATTTTTCAAAAACTAGGTGGGCAAAGGAACACTACCCACTCCCCATTGATGCCACTGGAACTAGGAGACAACTACGACACTGACTTACATCTCACTGTCACTGTGACCTGAAAACTCCGTCAGCGAGTCTTTAGATTTGGGTTATCGAATTTCGGTTGTGTTCAAATTTCTATTTTGTAAGTATAGTTTACAAGAATCTATATATATATATATATATATATATATATATATATATATAGTTCACTGAGAAAATTTTGTATAAGTTCTGTTGCATGTAACAGAAATTCGACAGAAGTCACATCCTGACGCTGAATAATACATGGCATAATGTTAACTATAGTGTTTGATTAAAACTAATAACTTTAAACTAACCATAGTGTTAACAAAATACATAATGTTAGATAAATCTCTTTCGACCACTAGCCAAACTCCGAATACTATAGTCAGTGAAGCTTATGTATAGTCAATTATGTATAGTCAGTGTAGAGATGGTAAAGGGCTCAAGCTAAAGCTTTTGATCATTTCAGCGTGCTTTTTGCAGATTTATCAAACAGTTCGTGGTAACGAACTGTAAGTAAGGAGCCACCCAGCTCAATAGTAAACGAAACTCTAAAAAACGGAATTCTGATGCCAATAGATACATCACAAGAATCAGATTTTAATTATGATTTCAAATAGATGAATTTCATCAAGTATAGTTATACCTATCAAAAGTCAAGCGCCTGAGAAAATTTGCCTGATATTAAAAAAAGGGGAAACACCACCAAAAAGTTAAAGACCCTTAATGAAAATCACACCGTCAGATTCAGCGTATAAGAGAATCCTACTGTGAGGTTTCAAGCTCCTATCTGCAAAAATGTGGAATTTTCCATTTTTTGCCAGAAGAAAGATCACGGATCACGGGTGGGTCGGGGGTTATATGGGAGGATCTTTCCACAGAGGATTTTTTCATGGGGAAGGGAATTTTGCATGAAGGGGGTGCCGGATTTCCCAGCATTATTTAAAAACGATCAGAAATTAAATAAAAATAACAAGTTTTTTCAACTGAAAGTAAGGAGCAACATTAGAACTGAAAACTAACATAAATTATTCCATATTATGAAAGGGGCTGTCCCTTCCTCAGCGCCTCGCTCTTTACGCTAAAGTTTGACTTGCTCACGACTCTATTTTTTTAAACAATGAAAAACTTTAGCGTAAAGAACGAGGCGCTGAGGAGGGGACAGCCCCTTTCATATACGGAATAATTTCTGTTCGTTTTAAGTTTTAATTTCGTTTAAAGTCTCGTGCTAAGCTGAAAAAAAAAAACTAACGAAGAAACCAGTTTTGTTCTCGAGTTTTACACAGCGTAAGCTTGAGTGAGTTGCCCATAATACACAAGTACCAAAACTTCTTCCTCCTATGGAAATTGAAAAAATAAAATTCTCAAATTTGGAAAGCCTTCTTTTCCACGGGGGGGGGGGGGTATTTTCCGGGGGATAAAAGTATTTGGACAGTTTGAAGTCGGAAAACAATTCTTTCTAGATATATGGCCACTAAAAAATAACAGAAGAATAGCGAGGTATCCGGAAGCTAAAAAAAAAAAGTATAAAGTAAATGTAATGCTTCATTTAAGTGTTTTTTCCAAGTGTTAAATGCTTTTATTCAATGACCGCTTTTCTATGTATACTATTATTAGGTTTAGTGGCCATACAATTATTAGGTTACATACTATTATTAGGTTAACGTAGTGTTTCATTTAAGTGTTTTATGATGACCGTTGATAACGCTGGCCATCATCGGTAGGACACTTGCCTGTGGACGTGGAAACTTGGTTGCGAATCTTAGATAAGATATTTTTTTTAAATAGACAAGCTTACAGGAAAAATATCTTGCAACGAGGATGCAATAAAGAAAATGGAAAGAATGCTGAATTAGCAGCCTTGAAACTAAATATTATTGGCAATAATTTTTATCTTTTGTCAGTCTATATGTTTCTCCATTCGTTTGTCTGCGTTTGTTTATAGGCTTGTGTTTGTCTGCATTGGGTCTACCACACTTCTTAAAGTTTGTAAAATTTACTTCTGTGCTTTATAGCATATTTGCCCAAGGTGTGCGTAATATTAGCTTCAGATATGTAATCAGCAAGCTTAGATCTGCAAGCATCAAGTCAAAAGGGTAAAACATGTTTATGCGGTTCTATATCGCATATGATTTAAGCATGCGGCGAGTCCTCATGCAGTTAGTACTCATTTAGTGCCAATTCACTGGCGGATCTAGGTGAATTGGGAGGGGCGCCCCCCCAAGATTTTTTCTAACACTATGGAAACACAGACCATAGGATGGTAGTCGCCACACTGAGGCTACGCCTGAGAGCACAAGGACAAGAAAGACGGCCTCCCAAGCTCGATTTGAGTAGTCTGGCTATATCTGAGATGGAACAGAAGTATGCTCTCGATATCTCTAACCGGTTTAGCTGCCTCCAAGTTCTGGACGACCCTGAAGTAGCATAAAAGTCTTTCAAAGATAATATACTCGATTCTGCAGGCAGTACCATTGGCCACAGTAGGCGAAAGAATAAGCCCCGTAAATCCCAAGAGAATCTGTCCGTGATTGTACTGTCTCGGAAGGCCCGCTTAGCAAAGAATATACCAGAGTACAGACGACTCAATGGCATGAACAATATCCTACTGGAAAGAGATAGGAAGGCCTTAGTTGGCAAGAAAGCCAGCGATCTCGAAGATGCCACAAGAAAAGGAGACACCTGCTCCTAGTAAAAACACCTCTGTGAGCTGACGGAAGGGAAGACTTCCACCGTAAGCCGTGTTTTGTCTGCTGATGGAAGCATGCTGGATGACAATGCAGGCCAACTCTCTGCCTGGAGCAGTAACTTCTCAACGCTTCTGAATGCCGAGACAGTTGCTCATCCCAACCCAGATCTGATTCAAGCAGCAATGACCACACCCGAGGCTACTTCCGACCTCGTATCGCAACCGCTAACCACCTTTGAGGTCCAAAATGCTGTAAAACGGTTAAATAATAATCGAGCCCCCGGCGTTTGTGGTATTTCTGCAGAACTCCTCAAGTACGGTGGTACAGCGATGATTCTGTGGCTCCAGCTAATCTTCTCAGCTGTATGGACGACAGAAAGCATACCGAATGACTGGCGTGCTGGCATCATATTGCCGCTCTGGAAACGTAAGGGCAGCCGTCAAATCTGCTCCAATTATAGTGGGATCACGCTTCTCTCCGTTCCTGGTAAACTCTTCGCCATGTCACTCCTGGACAGGTGTTCCACCTTTTTGCGTAGAAAGAGAGGAGTCCAGCAAGCCGGATTCATGCCCGGCAGGTCGACGAAGGAGCAAATGTGTACTATGCGTCAATTGATCGAAAACACATGAGAGTTCCACCGAAAAGCGTACATTGCATTCGTGGACTTTGAGGCTGCCTTCGATTCTGTTGATCGCCGTTCACTTTGGCTGATACTAAGAACTACCGGTCTACCCAAGAAATATTGCTCACTTTTTGAAAAGCTGTATGAGGATACGAAAAGTTGCGCGAAAGTCAATGGAAGACACAGTTTCACATTCTCGGTGGAGACTGGCGTCCGGCAAGGTTGTGCCGCCGCTCCCGAGCTTTTCAACTGCGTCTTAGACCAGGTTATGACCTTATGACCAGCACAACGAATCGCCTTCAGTTCTGTCTTCAGTTCAGAGACCGGCTACTCTCTGATGCTGACTTCGCCGACGAGATAGTGCTAGTTGCGAGCACCGTCGAAAAGATCACCAAAGCTTTCTAGGTTCTCTTAGAAGAAGTCTTAAAAGTTGTACTGAAGATCTACTTGTAGAAAACCAAAGTTTTGCTCCTTGAGCCCACCACGTCTCGTTCTACCATAAAGGAAGTCAACATCGGAAGCAACTGAGTAGATGTGGTTAAAGACTTCACTTATCTGGGATCTATTCTGTCGAATGATGGCTTGATCACAAAAGAGCTTACATCTCGAATTGCCAAAGCTTCAGCACTTGTTGGGAAGCTTAGCAGCATCTGGTGAAAGCCAAACATAAGCCGCTTTACCAAAATGCGCATTTACAATGCGTCAGTTAGCACCGTGCTGCTGTATGGAGCGGAGACGTGGCCAGCAGCAAAATCTATCCTCAGCGCCGTCGATGTCGCTCAGAAGAAACATCTACGAAGAATCGAAAGACTTCACTAGACTGACTTCGTTAGCAACCAGACTCTCCTATCACGTACGGCTCAAACTCCTTTCTCGACGCAGCTTACCAAGTGTACTGTTCGGTGGTACGGCCACCTCCTTCGCATGCCAAGCGACGCCCCAGCACGGGTCGCATTCAACTTCGACCCCACCCTACACGGATGGAAGCGACCCAGAGGACGCCCACCCACTAGGTGGAAAGACAAAGCCGATGAATTCCTCACCCAAGCCCACATCCCGGTGGAAGAAGCTACGATCCTGGCAAGAAATAGGTCAACCTGGAGGCGCCTAGTCTCATCGTTCTCCACGCCGAACCCTCGGCAGGAGCCTTAAGTCAAGTAAGTCAAGTATCATTCCTTGTTTTTTTCTTTTGTTTCACTCTTTTTTTTACATTAAATTTGGTCAGTTATTGGCACCCTTGTCACATAGGGTCCCCCAAGATTTTGCTCTAGATCCGCCCATGTACCCCCTTAAACCACGAATGAGCTAATGTATTAACTTTGTGGGCCGGGGGTTGCGTAGCAGTTTGAAATTCCAGTTATGCCTGAAATCGCGAAGTATACTGTACCATTCCAAAAATCTCTAATAGTGGGAGTTACTAGAATTTCAAAAGACGGAAAATGATGAGTGAATAAAGAGCAAAACTTACCAGCAAACTTGTGCGCAGCGGAGCAGGATTGAGGGAGGTCCTTCAGAGAGCCAAAATCAGGATCATTCATATCAAAATCGAAGAGAAGACTGGCTTTTGATGAAGTAATTGATGGAGTTCGGGGTATTTCACTGAAAGACATTGCTACTGAAAAAAAAGAAGGAATGTATTCCACTACAAGAGGCAACTTTCCGTGTTGAAAGTTTGCAACGATTTAACATGTGCAATTAGCAGTCCTTTATTGGATCAACATTTTTTTCAGCCAACAAATACCCATAAGATTTATATTCATGCAAATAATTTGTGAGACAACGTTGACTAGATCCATGCTCTCAGTCAATAGTTGGCAGCTCCCATGCTCGCAATCTCAATCGTTTTTGCTCCCAATCAATAATTGGCAGTTTATATGATCCCAATCAATAATTGGCAGTTTATATGCTCCCAATCAACAATTGGTGAGACAACGTTGGCTAGATCCATGCTCCCAATTTGAGTTTTTCAAAACTCAGGGGCGAGACCCTAAATTTGGGAAATTTTTGTGGAAACGAAACTGAATTTCGGTGTCAAAGTCAGGGACACCGACTGAGTTTCGCTGTCAAAGACCAACACAGTCTTCAATATGCCAATTTGTAGCATCATGTTAAACAGAACGGAAAACTTATAAGAGCTGGACCTTTGGCCGATTTAACCTGGGAAGAGAGGTATTAAAAACTGCTAGCGTCTGGTGGCCCCATTACAAAAGCAGAACATTGCAAAGAAAATTATGTTTGGTAAGATTAATCTGCGATGCAATAGGATTAAAATCGAATCTTTGCAGAGTAGGCCTAGTTTAGCTTGGGAAAAACCTTGCTAGGCCCGGTCAAGATACCTTAAGAAACAGTTTCTTATATTTACCAAACAAATAAAAATTTTCAAGTTCTAACCACTAAGAAGTGATATGCATGATTGATTAAATTTTTTTTAAAACACTGAATGATAGTTTTTTATTAGTACAAAGTTAGCACAGATCTTGTCCTAGAAGAAAAAAAAGCGTCTGGCGAACTTTGACTTTTGAACAGACTTCGGGGATGAACAAGATGAACCTTTTAATAATTTTTTACTTCTCTACTTAAAACTTTATGTAATGTTTGGAACAAATTAGTAGAGAAGAAGGTACCATTTCCCCCAGACATATAGCAATCTCCATGTTTTTTACCCAGACATATAGCAAATACCATGTTATTCTAACAGACATATAGGAAATATCATGTTATTCTAGGACGCCCCCGTACCAAACAGGTTGGGTATAATCTGTTTTGGTTCAAGTTTTTCTGACACAATTAACTGAATTTCTATTTCATGATATACAAGTTTTTTTTAGGTTAAATCCGTGGTCATTCATCTGTAAGTTGATTAGTAGGTTTTTTTTTAAAACTTGGCTAATAGGTTTTTAAACCTATTACTACGAACGCTACATGCATTCCATTTTTGGAACTAGGAGCGAGATTGTGTGATGCTATCAGACTGGTTTCGTTTCATGGGTTCATTAATAGAAGGACTAATGTTTTTGAAAAGGGTAATTACTTCTTTAGTTTAAGAGATTTGCGAATTTTTTGCAAAAAGATATTTGCGTAAAGGTATTGCGATGGTTAAGAATGCCTCACGGGTAATTAAAGAATGGGATGCTTGCATCAACAATAAAAAGAATATGCTCAGATACTTAATAGATTTGACGCTTACAAGACACATTGGTAGAAGGTATTCAATAGCTTAATTGAAAAGTAACAATAGAATGACATTGTGACTTGACCTAGCTTTACCTCGCTGATGTGGTCTGTATAATACATAAGTGACGTTTGAAAAGTATTGTCAATTTAAAAATATATGGCTGAAAAGTGTTTTGAGGGGGATGGGTTGCATGGAGGGTTGAGTTGCACGAGGGTTCAGTTAAAGGGGAAACAGTTGCACGGAGGTTTTGATTATACAGGGGTTCAGTTACAAGGGGGATTCAATTGCACGGGAGTTGAGTTAAATGGGAATTGAGTTCCACGAGAGTAGTGCTTTGTCGTGGTTTAGCCGTGAGGTCCCTTACCACAACCCCAAAGGGCTCCGATCCCCCCACCCCAACCCCGAAGGAAGCTCCCGGACAGCAAAGGTTCTCTGGACCCCCAAAGGACCCCCGGCACCCCCGATGCCTCCGGAGTCCCCCCAATATAATACTTTTTAAGGCTTTATTATATCTTTTCAGAACAAATTATTATTTTAGGCAATTATTTCGGTGAAACAGTTAGAGACATTTTAAGAGGGTTGAGAGGTCCCTTACCACAACCCCAACAGGCTCCGATCCCCCCACCCCAACCCCGAAGGAAGCCCCCCGGACAGCAAAGGTTCTCTGGACCCCCAAAGGACCCCCGGCGCCCCGATGCCTCCTGAGTCCCCCATTATAATACTTTTTATGGCTTTATTATATCTTTTCAGAACAAATTATTATTTTAGGCAATTATTTCGGTGAAACAGTTAGAGACATTTTAAGAGATGATTTTAGAGAAGGACTTGAGGGTGAAACTCTGTGGTCGTTATAATACACAAGTTCCATTTGAACGGTGTTGTGAGGTCCCTTACCAGAACCCCAGCATTGTTGTATCTTTTAAAAGAGCTTTACAGGGTTTGAGAGACTCAGTTGCCTAATTCCGTGTGATTTTTCTTTACTTGATGGTCATTAAAAACGAAATTTTTGTGTTAAATCAGTAGTTTTTGTATCTTTTAAAAGAGCTTTACAGGGTTTGAGAGACTCAGTTGCCTAATTCCGTGTGGTTTTCCTTTACTTGGTGGTCATTAAAAACGAAATTTTGTGTTAAATAAATAGTTTTTGTATCTTTTAATAGAGCTTTACGGGGATTGAGAGACTCAGTTGCCGGATTCCGTGTGGTTTTTCTTTACTTGGTGGTCATTAAAAACGAAATTTTTGTGTTAAATAAGTAGTTTTTGTATCTTTTAAAAGAGCTTTACGGGGATTGAGAGACTCAGTTGCCAGATTCCGTGTGGTTTTTCTTTACTTGGTGGTCATTAAAAATGAACTTTTTGTGTTAAATAAGTAGTTTTTGTATCTTTTAAAAAAGCTTTACTGGGATTGAGAGACTCAGGTGCCTAATTCGGTGTTGTTTTTCTTTTCTTGGTGGTCATTAAAAAAGAAATTTTTGTGTTAAATAGGTAGTTATTTTATCTTTTAAAAGAGCTTTACGGGGATTGAGAGACTCAGTTGCCGGATTCCGTGTGGTTTTTCTATACTTGATGGTCATTAAAAACGAAATTTTTTGTGTTAAATAAGTAGTTTTTGTATCTTTTAAAAGAGCTTTACGGGGATTGAGAGACTCAGTTGCCGGATTCCGTGTGGTTTTTCTTGACTTGATGGTCATTAAAAATGAAATTTTTTTATTAAATAAGTAGTTTTTGTATCTTTTAACACAGCTTTAAGGGGTTTGAGAGACTCAGTTGCCTGATTCCGTGTGGTTTTTCTTTACTTGGTGGTCATTTATTGTATCTTTTAAAAGAGCTTTACAGGGATTGAGAGACTCAGTTGCCTAATTACGTGTGGTTTTTCTTTACTTGGTGGTCATTAAAAACGAAATTTTTGTGTTAAATAAGTAGTTTTTGTATCTTTTAAAAGAGCTTTACGGGGATTGAGAGACTCAGTTGCCGGATTCCGTGTGGTTTTTCTTTACTTGGTGGTCATTAAAAATGAAATTTTTGTGTTAAATAAGTAGTTTGTGTATCTTTTAAAAGAGCTTTACGGGGATTGAGAGACTCAGTTGCCGGATCCCGTGTGGTTTTTCTTTACTTGGTGGTCATTAAAAATGAAATTTTTTTTAGTTTCAAAAATGCTGGGAGGACTTGAGTTTTGTGAGTAGGGTGAAAAATGGTGCTTATTCAATATCCTGGTAAACATTATACTTCATTCTTTTTATTCTAACTTAACTTCTAGGAATAGGACTTCATTCCATCGGCTAAATTAGTTTATTCATCTATAACGGTGAACAAAAAAGACTATTAATTCTCCATATTCTTCTGGTCATGCGCCCATTCCTGCTTCTCTCTTCTTCTTATGATTGCATCAGTGAATTTCAAGAGGTTTATCCGATATTGGAATGCAGTTTTTAGAATGTGCCATTGAAGATGTATCGCTTGTGGAACTTATTTTTAGCCTCAGGTTCTTTACAGGGCTTCTGTCTTCTTCATTACCATCTATCTTTCCTTTTTCAACCGACCACGTCGTTTCCGTAGCCTCAGAGTTTCTAAGTTTTCTTTTCAGCTTTTGCTGGGTTTTCCGGGTTTTCTTTTCTACTTTTCCTATAAGTCCTTCATCTTTCATATCAAGTGGAATTTCCTTCTTTGGTTCGCTTATTTCACACTTGGAATGAAAGTCCAATTCGTCATAACGAGGATGTAAAGATCCTGATGTCAGGAGAGCACAGGACTTTAACTCACTTTCTGTTAGTTTGTTTATCACTATTGTAGAGGACTTCAATTGTCTCCGAATTCCAGGTATTTCAGCGAGGCTAATGAAACATCTTTCTGTCATTTTTTATTTCCTGAAATGGAAACAGAGCTCATTGAAATATTGATCTTTTTCTGCATTGCCAAAAAATATTGCATTCAAAATTCTTTACAGTCTCATGAAATGTAATTAAACAAATATAAAAGATTTTTCAACTAAAGTAAGGAGCAAGTTTAAAACTTATAACAGATTGAAGCTTCTTTGTATATAAGGGTAGGACCCCCAATTTCCTTTAAAAAATTTGGAAAAAAAGCCAACTTCACAATAAAGAGTAAGGAGTTAAGGATGAGACAGACTTTTGATATTTTACATAATTAAATAAATAAATAAAAAAAAAACTTGCGAATATTTTCATTCTAACTTAACTTGTAGGAAATAATCGAGTCAAACTCAAAATGAGCAAATCCCCTATGTCTTCCCAATTTAATTTTCTTTCATATGAATACTTTTCATTTTAAACTTAAAATACGCTAAATTCTTGATTTTCATTCTAACTTAACTTGTGGAAAATAATCGAGTCAAACTCAAAACGAGCAGAAATTAACATAAGTTGGGTGCAAAATCCCCTTTTCAATTGCGAATTTTCTTTAGAAATTTGAAAAAAACCAATTAGCTGGGATGCCAAATGGACACTTTTAGTGGCTTTTGGACACTTTTTTGCATTGAAGGATACAGGGACACTATTGAGTCAAAAAAGGAAACTTTTTGAAAAAAAAGGAGACTTTTTGGACATTTTCCAAAATCAAAACCAAAGCGCTTTATTTTCTTCTTTTTTTTTTACTGCTTTTAATTTGTACTTTACTTTTAGGCTTTGGTAACGGCTTACACACACACACACACACACACACACACACACACACACACACACACACACACACACACACACACACACACACACACACACACACACACACACACACACACACACACACACACACACACACACACACACACACACACACACACACACACACACACACACACACACACACACACACACACACACACACACACACACACACACACACACACACACACACACACACACACACACACACACACACACACACACACACACACACACACACACACACAAACACACACACACACACACAAACACACACACACACACACACACACACACAGACACACACACACACACAAACACTCACACAACCAAACACACACACCACACCCACACACACACACACACACCCACACACACACACACACACACACACACACACACACACACACACACACACACACACACACACACACACACACACACACACACACACACACACACACACACACACACACACACACACACACACACACACACACACACACACACACACACACACACACACACACACACACACACACACACACACACACACACACACACACACACACACACACACACACACACACACACACACACACACACACACACACACACACACACACACACACACACACACACACACACACACACACACACACACACACACACACACACACACACACACACACACACACACACACACACAAACACACACACACACACACACACACACACACACACACACACACATGTCTGACATAGTTATTAGATATTTCAACTATGCTGAACAAAATGGCTTTCTAAAAATTTGGATTGTGTAACTTTGGGGAAATTGAACATTGAATGGAGCATAGTTGCCCCTTCAGTTTTTTTTTGTCACTTAAACAGAGCACTAGAAATTTTAATTGTCATTCAAATGAGCCCTACAGTAGGATGTCCGCTACTATCCTCAGCTTCAGCTGAAGCTAGCTTCAAACATTGAACCTAAAAGATTCATATTACCATAGTTACGAAGTGTTTATAGTATTGGTGGTCTTTAAAAAGACCGTTGGCTAGTCATGAGCGTGATGACTATTGTAATAATTCATCATTGTTTGTCATCCACTCAGTATGATTCCAATCTATATTAGGGACTTGCTTGTTCTTCTTCTTCTTAGGATATCTGACACACATATTCCGAGAAGGAATATGTATTGGTACCCATTTACTAAAAAATCGAACTTCGTCCTCTGGGTTGTGTATCTTACCCGGAAATTTCTCACAACCAAAATCTTCCAGGTTGAATAATGGTATATCTGACTTGCATTTCTCAATTAAAAGTTTGTCAGAGGGTACATTCCCTTTTGCATACAGTGCAGTTACGCCAAAAAAACAGCATATCTCTCTAACTTCCTCCTGAACGTAGGATAAATCCTTCCCTTTGTTATAGGATGGATGAATCATTCTATTATACGAACCCATTTTGTTTATAAAGTAAAGTGTACTCCGCCAGCTCTCTTCATTGTACGCATACATATTATAGTTTATAAACCAGTGATAACAAGAGACCTCTTGAAGATCAGTAGTGAACAGTAGAAATGAGCATTCAAAAATCACACCACACGCTGATTTCTTCACGCCAATGTACTCACAGTCAAAAACGCCATACATCTTTGAACTTATATTGATAGAATGGATATTCAAAACTGTTTAAAAATCCAAATTGAAACTACATTATATACTAAAGAAACTGAATATATTAATATCTAAAACAAGAATTTTTATTCTTATCAGATTCAAAACGCCTAATATCTCAAGCATATGCGACTCACTCAAGCATATGCGACTCAAATTTCATCTTTAAAACGCTAAGATATCTAATCAAGTAATTTAAAGCTTAGGATCAAAAGATATATAATCAAGTAATTTAAAGTGACCTGACCACCAGGGTCAGGTTAGGTGCCACTTAACCTGATGTAAGTTAACCTAGAAATGTTAGGTAACCTATCCTAACCTAATCTAACCTAACCTGACCTTGGTGGTGGGGGTCCTACCCATGTCCGGCTTTCGACTGACACCTAGAAATGTGAGGTCATGTTAGGTCGGGGGGGCCACCTAGAAAGTTTATGTAATCTAACCAAACCGTGGGGGTGGGTGTCCCACCCGTGGTAGGCTTGGCTTTTTTTTTTCATATTTTAAAAAAGGGGTAAAGTGCTCCTAAGTAAGAGAGGTTGGGGCCCCTTAAAACTCTTTTAAAAGATACAAAAACTACTTATTTAACACACAACTTTCTTTTTTTATGAACACCAAGTAAAGAAAAACCACACGGAATCAGGCAACTGAGTCACTCAATTCCCTTAAAGCTATTTTAAAAGATACAAAACTACTTATGTAACACCAAAATTTCATTTTTAATTACCACAAAGTAAAGAAATAACACACAGAATTAGGCAACTGAGTTTCTCAAACCCTTTAAAGCTCTTTTAAAAGATACAACAAATGACCACCAAGTAAAGAAAAACCACACGGAATCCGGCAACTGAGTATCTCAATCCCCGTAAAGCTCTTTTAAAAGATACAAAAACTACTTATTTAACACAAAAATTTCGTTTTTAATGACCACCAAGTAAAGAAAAACCACACGGAATCAGGCAACTGAGTCTCTCAAACCCTTTAAAGCTCTTTTAAAAGATACAAAAACTACTTATTTAACACAAAAATTTCGCTTTAATGACCACCAAGTAAAGAAAAACCACACGGAATCCGGCAACTGAGTCTCTCAATCCCCGTAAAGCTCTTTTAAAAGATACAAAAACTACTTATATAACACAAAAATTTAATTTTTAATGACAACCAATTAAAGAAAAACCACAAGGAATCCGGCAACTGAGTCTATCAATCCCCGTAAAGCTCTTTTAAAACTGTGACAAGCTAAACCACGACAAAGCACTACTCTCGTGGAACTCAATCCCCATTTAACTCAACCCCCGTGCAACTGAACCCCTTTTGTATAAGTTTCAAATATTTTATATTATTATAATGAATACATCGAAGAGTCATATTTTGCCTTTTTGTTTAAAAGGATCCTTGCTAAATATAATACTGCTAGGAACTTAGTTTTCAGCAATTTATAACGGCAATGGAATTGATCCTAAGCTTTAAATTACTTGATCAGATATCTTTTGATCCTAAGCTTTAAATTACTTGATTAGATATCTTAGCGTTTTAAAGATGAAATTTGAGTCGCATATGCTTGAGTGAGTGGCATATGCTTGAGATATTAGGCGTTTTGAATCGGATAAGAATAAAAATTCTTGTTTTAGATATTAATATATTCAGTTTCTTTAGTATATAATATACTTTCAATTTGTATTTTTAAACAGTTTTGATTATCCATTCTATCAATATAAGTTCAAAGATGTATGGCGTTTTTGACTGTGAGTACATTGGCGTGAAGAAATCAGCGTGTGGTGTGATTTTTGAATGCTCATTTCTACTGTTGACTACTGATCTTCAAGAGGTCTCTTGTTATCACTGGTTTATAAACTATAATATGTATGCGTACAATGAAGAGAGCTGGCGGAGTACACTTTACTTTACAAACAAAATGGTTTTGTATAATAGAATGATTCATACATCCTATAACAAAGGGAAGGATTTATCCTACGTTCAGGAGGAAGTTAGAGAGATATGCTGTTTTTTTGGCGTAACAGCACTGTATGCAAAAGGGAATGTACCCTCTGACAAACTTTTAATTGAGAAATGCAAGTCAGATATACCATTATTCAACCTGGAAGATTTGGTTGTGAGAAATTTCCGGGTAAGATACACAACCCAGAGGACGAAGTTCATTTTTTTAGTAAATGGGTACCAATACATATTCCTTCTCGGAATATGTGTGTCAGATATTCTAAGAAGAAGAAGAAGAAGAACAAGCAAGTCCCTAATATAGATTGGAATCATACTGAGTGGATGACAAACAATGATGAATTATTACAATAGTCATCACACTCATGACTAGCCAACGGTATTGTTAAAGACCACCAATTCTATAAACACTTCGTAACTATGGTAATATGAATCTTTTAGGTTCAATGTTTGAAGCTAGCTTCAGCTGAAGCTTAGGATAGTAGCGGACATCCTACTGTAGGGCTCATTTGAATGACAATTAAAAGTTCTAGTGCCCTGTTTAAGTCACCAAAAAAAACTGGAGGGGAAACTATACACCATTCAATGTTCAATTTCCCCAAAGTTACACAATCCAAATTTTTAGACAGCCATTTTGTTCATCATAGTAGATATACCTAATATCCATGTCAGACATGTGTGTGTGTGTCTCTGTGTGACAGTGAGTGAGAGTGTGTGAGTGATTTTGTTATTTATTGATTTGGTGTTTTTGTGTGTATTTGTGTGTTTGTGTGTGTGTGTATGTGTGTAAGCCGTTACCAAAGCCTAAAAGTAAAGTACAAATTAAAAGCAGTCAAAAAAAAAAGAAGAAAACAAAGCCATTTGGTTTTGATTTTGGAAAATGTCCAAAAAGTGTCCTTTTTTTTCAAAAAGTTGTCTTTTTTGACTCAATAGTGTCCCTGTGTCCTTCAAAGTAAAAAAGTGTCCAAAAGCCACAAGAAAGTGTCCATTTGGTATCCCAGCTAATTGGTTTTTTCCAAATTTTTAAAGAAAATTCGCAATTGAAAAGGGGATTTTGCACCCAACTTATGTTAATTTCTGCTCGTTTTGAGTTTGACTTGATTATTTCCTACAAGTTAAGTTAGAATGAAAATCAAGAATTTAGCGTATTTTAAGTTTAAAATGAAAAGTATTCATATGAAAGAAAATTAAATTGGGAAGACATAGGGGATTTGCTCGTTTTGAGTTTGACTCGATTATTTCCTACAAGTTAAGTTATAATGAAAATATTCGCAAGTTTTTTTTTATTTATTTATTTAATTATGTAAAAGATCAAAAGTCTGTCTCATCCTTAACTCCTTACTCTTTATTGTGAAGTTGGCTTTTTTTTCCAAATTTTTTAAAGAAAATTGGGGGTCCCTCCCTTATATATAAAGTAGCTTTAATCTGTTATGAGTTTTAAACTTGCTCCTTACTTTAGTTGAAAAATCTTTTATATTTGTTTAATTACATTTCATGAGACTGTAAAGAATTTTGAAAGCAATATTTTTTGGCAATGCAGAAAAAGATCAATATTTCAATGATCTCTGTTTCCATTTCAGGAAATAAAAAATGACAGAAAGATGTTTCATTAGCCTCGCTGAAATACCTGGAATTCGGAGACAATTGAAGTCCTCTACAATAGTGATAAACAAACTAACAGGAAGTGAGTTAAAGTCCTGTGCTCTGCAGGCATCAGGATCTTTACATCCTCATTATGACGAATTGGACTTTCATTCCAAGTGTGAAATAAGCGAACCAAAGAAGGAAATTCCACTTGATATGAAAGATGAAACACTTATAGGAAAAGTAGAAAAGAAAACCCGGAAAACCCAGCAAAAGCTGAAAAGAAAACTTAGAAACTCTGAGGCTACGGAAACGAAGTGGTCGGTTGAAAAAGGAAAGATAGATGGTAATGAAGAAGACAGAAGCCCTGTAAAGAAGCTGAGGCTAAAAATAAGTTCCACAAGCAATACATCTTCAATGGCACATTCTAAAAACTGCATTCCAATATCGGATAAACTTCTTGAAATTCACTGATGCAATCAAAAGAAGAAGAGATAAGGGGGAATGGGAGAATGACCAGAAGAATATGGAGAATTA
The DNA here is from genome assembly GCF_049724085.1 of Artemia sp. Qi Xiang Cuo. Taxonomy (NCBI): domain Eukaryota; kingdom Metazoa; phylum Arthropoda; class Branchiopoda; order Anostraca; family Artemiidae; genus Artemia; species Artemia sp. Qi Xiang Cuo. The sequence goes on along the minus strand of NC_142798.1, from coordinate 4,916,203 downwards.
ATAGTCTTTTTTGTTCACCGTTATACATGAATAAACTAATTTAGCCGATGGAATGAAGTCTTATTCCTAGAAGTTAAGTTAGAATAAAAAGAATGAAGTATAATGTTTACCAGGATATTGAATAAGCACCATTTTTCACCCTACTCACAAAACTCAAGTCCTGCTAGCATTTTGAAACTAAAAAAGGTTTCATTTTTAATTACCACCAAGTTAAGAAAAACCACACGGTATCTGGCAACTGAGTCTCTCAGTCCGCGTAAATCTCTTTTAAAAGATACACAAACTAGTTATTTAACAGAAAAATTTCGTTTTTAATGACCACCAAGTAAAGAAAAAGCACACGGAATCCGGCAACTGAGTCTCTCAATCCCCGTAAAGCTCTTTTAAAAGATACAAAAACTACTTATTTAACACAAAAATTTCGTTTTAATGACCACCAAGTAAAGAAAAACCACACGGAATTAGGCAACTGAGTCTCTCAAACCCTGTAAAGCTCTTTTAAAAGATACAACAAATGACCACCAAGTAAAGAAAAACCACACGGAATCAGGCAACTGAGTCTCTCAAACCCCTTAAAGCTCTATTAAAATAAACAAAAACTAATTATTTAACACAAAAATTTCATTTTTAATGACAATCAATTGAAGCAAAAACACATGGAATCAGGGACCTGAGTCTCTCAATCCCCGTAAAGCTCTTTTAAAAGATACAAAAACTACTTATTTAACACAAAAAATTTCATTTTTAATGACCACCAAGTAAAGAAAAACCACACGGAATCCGGCAACTGAGTCTCTCAATCACCGTAAAGCTCTTTTAAAAGATACAAAAACTAATTATTAAAAACAAAAATTTAGTTTTTAATTACCAACAACTCAAGTAAAACCACACGGAATCAGGCAACTGAGTCTCTCAATCCCCGTAAAGCTCTTTTAAAAGATACAAAACTAATGATTTAACACAAAAATTTCATTTTTAATGACCACCAAGTAAAGAAAAACCACACGGAATCTGGCAACTGAGTCTCTCAATCCCCGTAAAGCTCTTTTAAAAGATACAAAAACTACTTATTTAACACAAAAATTTCGTTTTTAATGACCACCAAGTAAAGAAAAACCACACGGAATCAGGCAACTGAGTCTCTCAATCCCAGTAAAGCTCTTTTAAAAGATACAAAAACTAAATATATAAAATAAAAATTTCGTTTTTAATGACCACCAAGTAAAGCAAAACCACACTGAATTAGGCAACTGAGTCTCTCAAACCCTGTAAAGCTCTTTTAAAAGATACAAAAACTACTGATTAAACACAAAAATTTCGTTTTTAATGACCATCAAGTAAAGAAAAATCACACGGAATTAGGCAACTGAGTCTCTCAAACCCTGTAAAGCTCTTTTAAAAGATACAACAATGCTGGGGTTCTGGTAAGGGACCTCACAACACCGCTCAAATGGAACTTGTGTATTATAACGACCACAGAGTTTCACCCTCAAGTCCTTTTCTAAAATCATCTATTAAAATGTCTCTAACTGTTTCACCGAAATAATTGCCTAAAATAATAATTTGTTCTGAAAAGATATAATAAAGCCTTAAAAAGTATTATAATGGGGGACTCAGGAGGCATCGGGGCGCCGGGGGTCCTTTGGGGGTCCAGAGAACCTTTGCTGTCCGGGGGCTTCCTTCGGGGTTGGGGTGGGGGGATCGGAGCCTTTTGGGGTTGTGGTAAGGGACCTCACAACCCTCTTAAAATGTCTCTAACTGTTTCACCGAAATAATTGCCTAAAATAATAATTTGTTCTGAAAAGATATAATAAAGCCTTAAAAAGTATTATAATGGGGGACTCAGGAGGCATCGGGGGCGCCGGGGGTCCTTTGGGGGTCCAGAGAACCTTTTCTGTCCGGGGGCTTCCTTCGGGGTTGGGGTGGGGGGATCGGAGCCCTTTGGGGTTGTGGTAAGAAACCTCACGGCTAAACCACGACAAAGCACTACTCTCGTGGAACTCAATTCCCATTTAACTCAACCCCCGTGCAACTGAATCCCCCTTGTAACTGAACCCCTGTATAACCGAAACCCCCGTGCAACTGTATCCCTTTAACTGAACCCACGTGCAACTCAACCATCCATGCAACCCAACCCCCTCAAAAAACTTTTCATCCATTTCTTTTTAAATTGACAATACTTTTAAAACGTTACTTATGTATTATACATACCACATCAGCGAGGTAAAGCTAGGTCAAGTCACAATGTCATTCTATCGTTACTTTTCAATTAAGCTATTGAATACCTTCTACCAATGTGTCTTGTAAGCGTCAAATCTATTAAGTATCTGAGCATATTCTTTGTATTGTTGATGCAAGCATCCCATTCTTTAATTACCCGTGAGGCATTCTTAACCATCGTAATACCTTTACGCAAATATCTTTTCGCAAAAAATTCGCAAATCTCGTAAACTAAAGAAGTAATTACCCTTTTCAAAAACATTAGTCCTTCTATTAATTAACCCATGAAACGAAACCAGTCTGATAGCATCACGCAATATCGCTCCTAATTCCAAAAATGGAATGAATTTAGCGGTAGTATTAATATTTTTAAAAAACTATTAGCCAAGTTTAAAAAAAAACACCCTACTAATCAACTTACAGATGAATGACCACGGATTTAACCTAACAAAAAAACTTGTATATCATGAAAAAGAAATTAAGTTAATTGTGTCAGAAAAACTTGAACCAAAACAGATTATACCCAACCTGTTTGGTACGGGGGCGTCGTAGAATAACATGATATTTCCTATATATCTGTTAGAATAACATGGTATTTGCTATATGCCTGGGGAAAAAAACATGGAGATTGCTATATGTCTGGGGGAAATGGTACCTTCTTCTCTACTCAAATTCCCTGAAATGACTTTTTGAATGACATTGGATTTTAAGTTTAGGTCCCGAAATTAAATTTAGCCAATATGATCTCCAAGCAACAAAACCATTTCTTAGCCACAAGAAAGCACTAACTTCTAAGAGAAAGTAAGTAAGTGTGACGGCACTAGACCCTTAAGGCCCAAACCGGCAGTGCTGATTTCCATGTCGTGGCCCTTCAGCCAGGAAGTGCAATGGGAGGCTGGGGGCCAGCCATCCTGTGCTTTCACATACCTTTCCAAGAAAGCACTAAAAAAGTGCTAAGAGACAAAGACAAGAAAGCACTTGTCTATGTCTCGAGCAAAATTCTACCCAACTGCATCATTCCCAACTCCAAAAATCTCAAAAAAGGATCAATAGCATAATCTTTAAACTTACCAGATTGAAGTAACTTGATAAAAGAAAAAAGACGCGAAATAAGAGACAACGCACAACTGTCGGCAGCTAAAGACAAATTGTTGGAACAATCCCTTAATAATAATATATGGTAGGGTACTTGGTAATTAATTCTTGGCCCACGGAGTAGATTCATTAGTTATGCGATTCTTATCAACTAGAATAGACCCTTATTATAATAATGCTAACTATCTTTACATCACAAGAAATAACTAATTTGACTTGGTAAACTGAATATATTGTTTTTTTCTTTCCTATGGGAGTAGCCTATCAACCATTTCAAGAGTATGGGAAGAACAATGTGGAGGGAGTGGCAACTTGCGGATATACCAGTGATTGCCTTGTTAGTCTAGGAAATGTGCGTCCAAATTTCTTCTTATTAGTTAGATAAGAATATTTTATTCGGATTTCTTCTTAAAATAAAAAAAAAAATCGACTGAAAGTAAAGAGAACATTAAAACTCAAATGATCAGAAATTATCACCTATATGAAGGGGGGTTCTAGGCGTTTACCCTCCGGAAAATACCCCCTCGTGGAAATTAAGGATTTCTAAATTTGAGAATTTTATTTGAGTTTTATTTCTTTAATTTCCGTAGGGGGAACAAATTTTGGTACATGTGTATTAATCGCCACTCACTCAAGTTTATGCTGTGTAAAATTTGAGAACACACCAGTTTTTTCGTTACTTTAGAAATAAATTTGGGCTGTATATTTGCATATTAGAGGGGGGGGGGGGTAAATTATAGCGGGCCTGCATGCAAAATGTGTTTGGTACAATTATTTTTCCGCGGAGGGGGAGTATTTTCCGGCGGAGTAAACGCCGGCCACCATGAAGGGGTTATCCCCCTAATCAATACCTTGCTCTTTGCACTAAAGTTTGACTGTTTATTCCAATTTTTTTACTACTCCTGAAACACAAGGGTCGTTTAATTAGAAATGGAAGCCTTTTAAAAGTGCTAAAAACTTTAGCGTGAAGAGCAAGGTATTTAGGAAGGGGGCAACCCCTTGATATACGGAATAATATCTGTTCGTTTGAGTTTGAATGTTGCTCCTTACTTCCAGTTGATTTTTTTTTATTTAATGCAATTATGACAATAAATAATCAAATACTGCAAAATATATAGTTTTTAACAGAATACAAATGTCACACAAGCCGTTTAGAGGGTTTTAAAGGTGGATGGGGGGGGGGGGGATTCACCACTAATTTGTAAACCTTGATGATCCCTGTGAAATTTTGCTGTTGTTAATATTATGACAAATAAAAAAACACTGCTCGAAATACTAATTGTTTTCATTAAAGGGCAAATGATGCTTTGGCCTTTAAAGCTTTGAGGTTGGGGGGGGGGGTAATCTTACCCATGTTTGGGGTAATTTGTGTTCGCTTTGAATTTAACCTGATTATTATTATTTAACGTCTGTTTGTTTCAGGATTTATTTTTTGATCTATCAAAGTAGCTTTTCTGCTTGATGCGATTGTTCATTTTAGGCTTTAAGTATTATATGACATCATTTCTGATCGTCCTAGGCTTTAACGTGGTTCTTTACTTTTCTTTGAAAAACTTCTTTTTCGAAAAAGTTTTTTAAACTAGCTTCTGTTCATTTGTAATTGACATTGTTCCATTATTGGTAAATATTGGAATTATATGCATTTTTTTAGTTTTTCTGTCAAATGATTATGGTGCAGGCTAAGTAATTTTCGGTGCAATTACGGATAATTACGGTGCAAGTTAGGATTGTACTTTAATCTCTAGACAGGCTAAGTTTAAATATTAGGTCAAAAATTTTAATCAGCAGTAGTTTCACGCTACAAATTTTTAATTGACAGTTTTTTGTTTAAGTTTTAAGGTCGTTCCTTACTTTCAGTCGAAAATAACTTGTTTTTTTTTAAATTTAATATTAAAAATAAATCCAATTTTTGACAAAATTATTAGTAATGACGGTGGATGCAGCTAAGAGGTATAAAATAGAACACCCAAGGCCCAAGCTGTTTTTCACAGTCCAAAGAAAGTTTGGAAGAATAGGAAGATAGGTTTTTGATCTAAGATTAGAATATATGAAGCCAAGGAATGTCAGCGGTCAAGTTTGGATCTGAAATGTGGACAGTTCGAAAGGCTAAGGAAGATCTATTAATTGTTTTCAAGAAGAATTATATAATCGTAGATATTCGTTTAACTGACCATATTTATATAAAAAAAGCTGTACGAAAAATATGGTTCGATTCCACTTTCGAGGGCATTAATCAGGGGCGTAGTTTGCTACGGGGCAGGGGTCAAGTTTCCCTTCCAGACCTCAGTACCTCTGACCTTAGTTTGTTCCCCTCCCCCAGCTGAAATGGTAAAGATGTTTATAAACAGAGTATTCAGATAGCCAAGAAACAAACTTACCTCTACAATTAGAATTTCATCCTGAATCCAAATATTTCATTCGTTACCGCTACAAATTCAATTTTAACCTGACCTAACCTTTCTAACCTTACCCAAATATATAGTCCATATTATATAATTTTCATGCATTTATTGATCAATATATACATGAAATAAATTGATGAAATAAATTTCATCAATTTATGGGTAAACCGGTTTTAACAAGATTTACGCTAAAACCATATCTAAAATACGAGAAAAAGGTATAGGGCTAATCTTAGAGGGTCAGTAAAGGGCTCAAAATTAAATTTGCGACGGAAACGAATGTCATAATTGGATTCAGGATAAAATTCAGATTTTAGAGGTATGTTTTTTTTTCTTAGCTATCTGAATACTCTGTTAATATATAGCTTTACTACCGCTGAAACTTAGTTTCTCCAAAAATCTTGTCAAAACCAAGATAACCCTGCATAATTCAAGCATGCACAGAAACGGGTCAGTTTTCTTTAGTATATCCCAACCTTTTTTGTCCCTATATGGCTCGTTTTTCAGTTTTCATTGTCATTTTCGCTTGACTTGGGAAAATTGGCTCAAACTTTGCCCCCCCCCCAGGATTTTGACGAAATTTCGCCACTGGAATTAATGAAAGAAAGGCCAAGATACCTATGCCATGTTTTACGGCAGAAGAATGACCGATTCCCAAAGATATAGCTTTTTGACAATTTATTTGGGGTCAAACAAAAAACAGGTCGTCCACGAATGGGGTGAGAAGAGGTCAAGAAGAAAAAATTGAATGAAATGGGAACTTCATGGGAGAATCTAAAGACTGAAAATTCGGATAGATTGGGGCGGAGGAGGAGAGGGCTCAGCTAGGCCCTCTTGCTCAGCTCTGGAATCAGGTGGCTTGGTGCTACAGTCAGTTGGTAGTAGTAGCTAATACTTTTAAGCACCTCCAGATCGTCGTGCAGAACCAGTTAAATTCAGATTGTCAGAAAATGAACAGCATCCACAATAGAAACACCTTGAAACCAAACAGATAAATGTAAACTGGTTGATAAATCAAACAGTTCGTGGTAACGAACTGTAAGTAAGGAGTGACCCGGATCAACAGTAACCGAAACTCTAAAAAACGGAATTTTGATACCAATAGATATATCAAAAGAATCGAATTTTTATGCTGATTTCAAATATATAAATTTCATCAAGTTTAGTTTTACCCATCAGAAGTTACGAGCCTGAGAAAATTGTCATTATTTTCGAAAAAAGGGGGAAACACCTTATAACAGTCATAGAATCTTAATGGAAATCACATCAACAGATTCAGCGTATCACAGAGCTTTACTGTAGAGGTTTCAAGCTCCTATATGCAAAAATGAGGAATTTTGTATTTTTTGCCAGAAGAAAGATCACGGATGCGTGTTTATTTTATTTCTCCAGCGGTGATAGTATCAACCCAGTGGGCCTAGAACGTCCTTACGTGGGAGGATCTTTCCGCGAAGGAAGCGCCGGATTTCCCAGCATTATTTAAAAAAATTACCAGAAATTAAACCAAAAAAACAAGTTTTTTTCAACTGAAAGTAAGGAGCAACATTAAAACTTAAAACGAACAGAAATTATTACGTACATGAGAGGGGTTCGCCCCCTCGTCAATACCCCGCTCTTTACGCTTAGTTTTTTTTTTAGTACTTTCAAAAGAGTTATTTATTCTAATTAAACGGCCTTTGTGATTCATGGATCATTCTAAAGAATTGGAAAAAAAACCGAACTTTAGCGTAGAGTGAGATATTGACGAGGGGGCGAACTGCCTCATATACGTAATAATTTCTGTTTGTTTTAAGTTTTAATGTTGCTCCTTACTTTCAGTTGAAAAAACTTGTTTTTCTTTTTAATTTAATCAATAGAGAATTAAAACACACATTACAGCATAAATAAACTTTCTAAAATATTTGAGAAAAATAAACAAATTGGAAATTTTCAGAAAATGCGATCTGAACAAAAAAAAAATTGTGGGTACGTCATTGTCCCATCCTCAACTACTTCTTGTCCCATCAATTCTTTAAGAACAACACTGGCCTCATTCGGCTGTGTTAACTAGGTGGCGCGTACCAAGCGTGGAAGAACGTGGCCAAATGTTTTAGCTTGGGAGCGTGCAATGTTTTTGGGATATTTGTCAAGCGTGGCGTAACTGTAATGAGCGTAGCCAGACTGTGTGGTGCAAGTGGCCTTTCGAGCATGGTTGCCACCCGGTGAAGGAAAAAATCACTAGATTTGAGTGATTTCTTGGTCGATTTAATGATTTTCTTCAATAATCTAGTGATTTCTGTGATTATTTAGTGTTTTTTTTTGTTTTTAGGCAAGACAAAAATCACTAAAAATAGTGATAAATCACTAAGGATGGCAGCCCTGGTTTCGAGATATACACCAGGTGGCGAATGTCAGCGATGGTATGTTGACAATCTTTCCGCTCCACTGATGAAAAATAGCTCGAAATCTCCTCCTAAGAGACTCACAACGCTGACCAATAGGAAGTGGGAAAAGATAATTATTTGCAACAAATGATGGTTTCCCACACTTTGGCGGGATTATTTTGATTATTCTTAAAACAACTAAAATAATAATTAACCTTCTTTTGGCTATCCTCGAAAAGTTTATACGAAGTAAAACCTAAATTCTTATAATTTAGTCTATCAATTTCATTCCAACTAATAATGGGTAATTCTTAAAGTTTATACCCCTTATTTAGAGAATTAGTCAAAGTATCTTTCAAAGTTTCAAGAATTATATATTTTGCCTGTCTTTGACATATTTTCAAATAAGGTCACCCACCTTCAAATACCTATTCCTCACTTTATCCGAAACAAAAGAGAATTGATTAAAAAATGAATCAATCAATTTTGCTCGAAATACTACTAAAGTTTCCAAAAAATGTAGCATCAATAAAAGAGTGATTAGACTAGTAATTTGGTTGTTTACTCAAAAAACCCTGGATATCAAACATTGTCAAAACAATAAAAAACTATCAGGACAAAAACAACAATCGGCATTGTAAAAGACTTGAGATAATTAAATGGTATTATCAATTCAAGTCATAAAGATTCCTATGCTATAGTGAAAATATTAACTGAAGTAGTAAAATTAAAATGGAATATTAAATTGTACCTTTTACGTCAATTATATTTGTCTACTTTTTCAAAACCTTCCAGCTTAGGCATAACATTGCCAAAGTAAAGAGCCAAATAGACTCTATGAACCATTTATTTGCTTTTTTCATTAGGTTACTCCGCATAATCAAAATCGTCGTAGACACTTAGGAGGGGGCTCATATGAATGGAGAGTGAAAGTCCTAGTGCCCTCTTTATGAGTCAACACTTATTGGAGGGCACAAAGGCCCCTCATACTTGATAGATGCCATCCCCCTTCGACACTGATCAAAATTTGAGATTTGTATTTTGTTCAAAATAGTCGAAAAGTCTAGTAACTAAGCCTCCAGGTATGATGCATCCCCCCCCCCCCCAAACACCAGCCTATGGGACAAGGGTTGTAAATTATGCGATTTGCCCATTGTCACACAGTTCGTCGTAACGAACTGTATATAAGGAGCGATGCGGCTCATTAGTAACCGAAACTCGTAGAAACCGAGTCTTGATAACAATAGATGCATCAAAAGAATCAAATTTTGATGCTTATTCCATATATATAAAATTTATCAAGTTTAATGTTACCCGTCAAAAGTTGAGAACCTGAAAAAATTTGCCCGATTTTCGGAAAAGGGGGAAATACCCCAAAAGCATTGAGCGATTTCAATAAAAAATCCCACCATCAGATTCAGCATATCAGAGAATCTTACTGTAGAGGTGTCAAGGTCCTATATACGAAGATGCGGAATTTTTTTATTTTTTGCCAGACGAAACTTCACAGATGCGGATATATTTGTTTTTTTTTTGTTTTTTTTATTCCCCAGGGGTGATCGTATTGAACCAGTGACCCTAGAAAATCCGGACAAGACTCGTTTGATAGAAAATCAAAAGTTCTATTGCACTTTTTAAGTGACCAAAAATATGGAAGCCGGCTAGCCCCCCTCCCAGGCCCCTTTTTCCCCAAAGTCATTCAATCAAAATTTTGAGACAGATATTTTATTCACTAAGGTTGAAATATCTAATAACTATGTCTTTGAGGATGACTTGACCCCCCACAGTACCCGGGGAAGGGCTACAAGCTATGAACTTGTTTACATATAGTACTGGTTATTGGGAAGTATACAAATATTTTTTGAGGTACATTTTTCTTCTAAAGGGGTGGGTGGGGGTTACGTGGGAGGATATTTCTACGGAGGAATTTTTCGTGGGGAAAGAATTTTCCATGGAAGGGGAGCCGGACTTTCGGGCATTATTGAAAAAAAGACCAGAAATTACATAAAAAAACAAGTTTTTTCAACTGAAAGTAAGGAGCAACATTAAAAATTAAAATGTACAGAAACTATCACAAATATGGGGCAGTTGCCCCTCCTCAATACCTCGCTCTTTACGGTAAGTTTTTTTGAACTTTTCATGTTTTTTTTCGTTTCAGGAGTCATTCTTAAATATATGTAACAAAAAATTAAGCTTTTGCGTAAAAAGTAAGGTATTGAGAAGGAGGCAGCACCTCCTCATATACATGATAATTTTTGTTAGTTTTAAGTTTTGATGATGCTCCTTACTTTTAGTTGAAAAAAACTTATTTTTTTGGTCTAATTTGCATACAGGATTTAACAGTAGAAAGGGGGGTCCGACTCGTGACAGTACAAAATTCGGTTATCAAAAGAATGTATCTCCTATCAGTACACCATATTTGGGCATGGAATCCCCAGGGAGAATGATTGCGTAATCAAAGTGGGTCAATGACCTAAATTTCCCAGGTCAATTTATTTGTTGTTGTTGTTGTTTTGGCCAAGTGCACGCTCGAGGCAAATGTCAAGGTATCCAGGATTAGGAAACAGTTAGATCATGTGTTTCCTTCTCAGCCAATCAGTGAGTCGATTACATCTCCATGCTCAGTCAATCAGAGGCTTGATTACATATGGTTTTCCCCGTTACATAACAATTCACCCTTGAGATTTCGTATATAACGGACATCCGTATATAACGGATTAAATTATCAGAAAGTATTGTGACGCAATGGATATAACACTAAATATTACTGATGAGGTTGAAGCCTTGGCAGCCACAATTAGCAATGTGAGTACATTTTTAATTTTTATATTTAAAATAAAATTATTTTCCTTGGTCACCCTCTAGTATATCTAAGTCCCCCCTCCCCCACAATACAAAGCACCACCATACTATCTTTATACTCGATAGAAAACATAAAATATGTTCTTTTAACCACATAAACCTAACCCCCCCCCCCATTGTTTTACAACGATATTTCTCGCAATAGAAATAATTCTCTTTTCGATAAATTTTGGCTTTTCTGTATTGTAATCTTTTCTCTAACTGAGACATCCGTCGCTCTGTTGTTTTTAACCCGCTCTGGTTTGACATAAGGCTCTCCAGCGCGATATTATAATTAGCTCTCACCCTTTTTAAAGCACTTCCTGTTCGTTTACGTTAGCAGTTTAGTCAAAGGTTTCTCAGATTCAAAAGGATGCATAGTATATTTCACGAAATTTTTACTTTAACAATCTTTTTATCTTATTTAAAGTCTATAGACTGGAACATTTAATTTTTTTTCTAAATGGTAGAAATAGAAACATTGATTTTTATCCTAAGGCTATACTGTTGATTGTCATGATTTTTTTTTCACAAGTTGTGTAATAAAAACGTTTAAGTAAGGGGGATTCGTTGTGCGAACCATTTCTCTTTGACATTTTAGCGATATTAACTATAGCATTTGAATAAAAGGCAGTAAGATATATTCTTTATTGATCTGCATTGCGCTTGAATAAATCGCAAGATTAACTCAATGAGAGGGTAAACCTAGGGTGGTTTAATATTCCAAAATTTAGAGGGAGGGGGTCAATTTTGAATCCAGGATATTTGTTGGGGAAGGGGTTAACGCTGTTAATTGTGACAAAATAGAGATTAAAAGATAAATTATTTCTACTTAAATGTCGAACCATTTCTCTTTGACATTTTGGTAACTTTAACTATAGCATTTGAATAAAAGGCAGTAAGATATATTCTGTGTTGATCTTAATTGCGCTTGAATAAATCTTAAGATTAACTCAATGAGAGGTTAGACCTAGGGTGTCTTAATTCTCCAAAATTTAGAGGGAGGGGGTCAGTTTTATATCCAGGATTATTGTTGGGGAAGGGGTTAACGCTTTTAATGGTGACAAAATAGAAATGAAAAGATAATTGTTTTGGGCTTCAATGTCGAACCATTTCTCTTTGACATTTTAGCGATTTTAACTATAACATTTGAATAAAAGTCAGTAAGATATATTCTTCGTTGATCTGCCTGGTCCTAGAATAAGTCGCAGGAGTAAATCACCGAGAGTATAAACCAAGGGGGGCTTAATTTTAATAAAGTTTTGGAAGGTGCACAATGGCGTATCAAGATTGTATTGTGGGGAGGGGGTTAGCATATTTAAGTGACAAAATAGAAATGAAAATATAAGTGTTTTTAAAATCATTAGTTTCGAAATCAGTTTTGAACCATTTATCTTCGACATTTTGTTGATCTTAACTATAGAATTTGAATAAAAGGCAGTAAGATATATTCTTTATTGATCTGCCTTGCGCTTGAATAAATCGTAAGATTAACTCAATGAGATGGTAAACCTAGGGTGGCTTAATTTTCCGAAATTTGGGGGGGGGGGGTAGACAAAATTATGGTTAGTGTGGGTTGGGGATACTAATTTTCCTTCTTTAAAAAAGGGGGAAATTATTTTCCGTACTAACTTTTTTCTCTTCTTTAAGGCAAATTGTGAAGAATTTCTGCCTCCTCCTTCTAAGAAAGCGAGAGTACGAGGCAGCCCCCGTGAGACCATCCATTATTAAGTATGCTGGCCCTTACACGACCCCAAAACAAGTATTGACTGTCAAAGTCCCATCCACGCAAGCTGCAATGCAGCCAGGCCGAAAATTAAAGAGAGAGTGGGCGGCTGCTTTCCATGGACCTTTAATACCTACCCCGTCTACACAAGAGCGTGATGTTATCGTACCGTCCATCCTCCAACACGCACTACCCGGACCATCTGGCACCCAAGTGCAGCCAGGATTTGCAAATGTGAGCATTTTTTTACCTCTAGTTATAGAAATATATATCTATTTCTTCCAATGTCTTTTTAGTCTTTTCTTTTCACTATTTTTCAACACTTTAAAAGTGTATCTCAGGGATATTGAAATATTACCCCTCGCCCCCAACCATTGTTTTAAATTTCTCTGCTCACCCCTCCCTCGGAGATATCTAAATATATTTTTTTTGTTTTTGCATGTCAAAGAAACCACTCTTTTTTCTAATCTTTGCTATTTTCTCTGTCCCCCCACTGTTGCTATCTCTTCGATATCTCATAATAATATTTTTAGGTAATTTCTAGTTTACTGATATCTCTCCACTATGAAACTCAAAATGCTATTTTTCACAATTGAATATTATAGTTTTATGGGAAGGACAGAGATTATCCCATTTATCTCTTTGCACATATGGATTCTAATTTGCGTAATATTTTTGACAGCTTACAACTTGCCAAGAATTTAGGGGCTTAGCATTGACAATATGAGTTAACGGTTTCCCATTTAATTGTATTTTCCTGCTGAACAGTCTTGGAGCAGAACATACGCGGCTTACAATAATTAAGCTAATGAGTCCTAGACAACCTGTTGGGAATTAGAGAGAAACGACTTATGATCTAACAATATTTTTAGGACATTATGTAAACGGCTGGGAGCCGTGGCGGCCGGGAAGCGCTACGGCGCCCGAGAAGCGCCGGGGCCGTGGCGGCCGGGAAGCGCTATGGCACCCGAGAAGCGCCGGGGAAGCGCCGCAGACCGTGGAAGCGCTGCGGGAATCGCTGAGATGGCCCGCTGGGCCGCATCGAAGGAGCATTAAATAGTGGAAATTGAGGGGAGGAGTTTGAACAAAATCAAATTTTGTTCCTCTATGTAAAGCGGGGTTTTAGATTTTCGTTAAGTTGGATTTTCTTTCAGTTGAATTAACCAAATGCTACTATGTGCATACAGCTGCTACTACTAAGTGCGTTTTAAATAATATGTAAATAATAATCCAAATTTTAACAGTAGGGATGATTTGAACACTTTAAAAAGAAGCTATTTTTTCAATTATATGATGGACCATCAGTCCCATACTCCTCGTCATCATCATCATCATCATCATCATCAGTTGGTGAAGGAAAGGAGCTCTCCAACAACAATTTAACATGGGACGATAACATTTTACCTGACAGTCAAATATCGTTTAATATCGATGAGTTTTTAGAGGATTTTTTATATGTAGATAATAGTACAGTTGGGCAGGGGGACTTGAGTCAAAACACAATGCGACTTTTGGAGGATTTTACAAATTAATTAACTGGGAACCCTCCTCCAGCATCCGATACCCTACTTCCATTTCAAGTACCAGAAGTGGAGCATTCGCAGATCCCTATTTTTGAACAATGTGGGAGTGGGGGTGCCGATGAAATACAAGAGGGGGAGGGGGGTAATGTCCAATTTAAAACATTTCCAGATTTTCAGCTGTCCAGCACAATTTTAAATGCAATAGTTGTCTATACTGCGACTTTTGGGGATCCATTTAATTCACTTTTGTGTGGTAATTTTGTGTTTGATCCTGTAGAAATTGTGCTTGACTATGTAGATAAAATTTGTGTACTGCTGGAGAACCAAGTTCAATTGTGGGGGAGGGATTCAATCAAGGTTTTTATTGTTTTAAGGTGTTTTATTTAAATGAGGGGAAAAGCGAAGTTTACCACCACTATATGCACTCCGAGATGCGCGTGATCTATCCTAATTTATAAAATTTTGAGGGTTATTTAGTGGATTGTATAGGTCAAATTATAGCGCATCTTGAGAACTTTAACGAAAATGCGAGCGGCTCTGTAGTTTTATTTATTGAAAATTTAAGCGTTAATATCTGTAAATTTAAGAAAGATTTTATTTTAAGAGGTGGGAGTGGACCAAGGGCAATAGTTTTAAAATATAATCCAGATCTAGAAGGATGTAAAGGTGTCCAGCGGATCTGTTTTGAAACAGGTCAAAAATGTTTCAAGTATGCTTTCCTCATATCAGCATTCGAGCCTCTAGCACGTGACGCTACCAAGACGAATTTAGACAATTGGGCTGTACATGGGAAGGAAGGGTCCAATTTCCCCATTGTAGATGTCTCTTGTTTAGAGGGGAAATACCCAGTAACACTAAGATCCATTGATATTTTTGAAAGGACTAATGCTCATTTAAATATTGGCGTTACTGTGGTTCAGTATGAAACTGAATTTGAAGATGGGGTTCGTTTAAAAAGAAGGGGGTGGTTTTCCCAGTAAGAGGCCCGTCAATTGAATTAGTCAAACACTGGGTTTGGTTGTTGTATACACCACCATCTAGTGACTTTGCCAATTCAATTGGCCATTTTAATCCAATCCCAGACATCAGTAGAGTTCTGGGTGAGGGTAAGAAACAGAGTGCCCGTTTCTACTGTCCAACATGCCTCTCTCGATTTTGTACAGAATTAAAGCTGCAAAATCATATGAAGCATTGTAGACGGCATTGCTACCAGACTGTGGAAACAGTTTCAGGGGAAGGGCCATTTTACGTTTTGAAAATTTCCAAAACACCCTCCTCCAGTGCAACCAAATATCTTTAGACCGTGAAGATAAGCTGGTGGTGGTGAATGATCGCCAATTTCCGAACCGAATCAAAGAGCATCAAGCTATTGCAGTGTCCTATGCCCATGCGCAAAGAGACAATTCTAACACCATGTGGTTGTTAGAAATAGTAAAAACATTGGATGAGGACGAGTGCATGGTCAAGGCACTGTCTAAACTAATTGGCACAGCTAATGGTGCTATTTCACGTTTGATAAATGCTCTTTATCCAATGGTTTTTGTCTGCAGTTTATCTTCTCAGTATTAAAAATATAAAATTTTTTTGGTTTTTTATGGGGGTGTTGGTAGTTGGGTATAAGGGGACTAAAGGTAAATGCGGGGGGAGGGGGAAAGTCAGAGATCATAATCACTTGTGGCAGATAATATCATCTGGGGGTAGTAATTTTAGAGGGGTTGCGCATCAATCGTGTAACTTAAATGTTAGCCAGCAGTTTTTTATCCCTGTTTTTATCCACAACTCAAATTACGACTTAAAATTTATTTTATTGGCACTGGCACGTATGCACAGGGAGGGAGGGGGAGTAGACAGTCCATGGGTAAATAATTCATTTAACTATAACATTATTCCCAAATCGGGCGAGAAGTTGTTGCTTCTCGAGCTGAAATGGCAGGCAGTGGATAATAGGCATACGTGTTGGAATAAAATCAGGTTTTTAAATTCCTTTAGTTTTTTCCCGAAGGTATTGAGTCAATTGATTCAATTGCAGAAGATCGACAATTTTGATAGCTTTTCCTTGCTGAAACAACACGTTCCAGACAGTGAAATGTATGACCTATGGGCCTTCAAAGGTGTATACGCATATGATTATTACTGTTCTGGCGCTCCCTTAAGCGAGGTGAAACTACCTTCAACTGAAGCTTTTTACAATTCACTGACCAGCAATGAATGCACAGCCGAGGACTGAGAGTTTGCCAAGAAGGTGTGGTCTAAGGGGAATCTTAAAAATGTGTGGGAATATTGTAGACTGTACATGACCAGTGACG
This sequence comes from Artemia sp. Qi Xiang Cuo, assembly GCF_049724085.1. Lineage (NCBI taxonomy): Eukaryota > Metazoa > Arthropoda > Branchiopoda > Anostraca > Artemiidae > Artemia > Artemia sp. Qi Xiang Cuo. The sequence goes on along the minus strand of NC_142798.1, from coordinate 4,899,727 downwards.
TTTTAACTCTGTTGGATATAGGCTGTAAGAAAACAGACCAAATCTATTCAGAATTCAGGTTAGATATATGCTACTATTTTTCCACACCCCATTTGGTGATGGATTTGATTTTAAAAATTAGTAGGGAGGAAACAGGCCTAATCACAGATGTAGATCAGCACCTTTTTGTAGAGCGTTCAATGAGGGGTGGGTATGTTTTTCATGGGGACTGCGTCTTGTCAACCGATCCGTGCGGACAAAACAGCAGCGGTGCAAAGTCAAATGCTGTGTTCCTTGACATGAACTCATTCTACCCCTAGGCAATGTCTCACCATTCTTTGTGGGAACTAATCCGTGTGGGAACTATCAAGGGCTTGAGAATCCTTGTTAGTTCCCTGATATTACCACTTTCGAGGACGATGAGCCACAGGGATGGTTCTTTGAAATTGACGGGCACATTCCACTAGCGCTTCAAGATTCAGTCAAAGATTTTGTTTTTCCCTGTCTCAATCGACCCGTGAGCAGGGACTCATTGAGCCCCTACAATCGATCATTGGTTGAGGATATGGGGATGCACTGGACTCCCTCTAAGCAAAACTGATTGCTGATTTGGACCCTAAGGAGAATATCGTTGTTCACCATGTGCTTTTGCACTGGATGGTGAACAATGGTTTCAAGAGCACCAAAATACATAGGGTCCTGCAGTTCAATCAGCGACCATATTTAAAGACGTTTATCGACACTTTTGTCGGTAAACACTCTAGGGCAAACTCCAAAGTAGAGAAGGAAATGTACAAACTCATTCTAAATTCAGCATTTGGAAAAGTTTGCGAAAGCGTACGTAACAGATCTCACTGAGACGTCGTAACTGGCCCTCTAGAGTGTGCAAGAAATATTGCTGATTCCAATTTCACATCGTTCACGAGCATAGAGGCTGGCATGGTTCTACTACACAGGCGAAAGCGAAATGTGGTACTGAACAAGAAGATAGCGGGCGGCAGTTCAGTACTAGAAATTTCCAAAAGGCTCACGTTGTCGTTTTTTTACAATGTGTTCAAGGTGCAATGGCCCAGAGAGGGGGGGGTTCAAGTTTACTCTGGGGATACTGATTCTCTGCTGTTAAACGTAATAAGGACTGAGGATTTATTGGGTGATCTAAAAGAGGGGAAACATATCAGCTTGCGGATGGATTTCACCAACTGGAATCAATCCCTCTACCACGAGTTGGTGAAACGTCAAGCCCCCAACCAACTATTAATGTTAAAATCAGAGACGGGGAGTGATTTGATATCCAGGGGGGTGTTCCCGGATCCTAAAGTTTATTGCGTTAAAACTCATAGTGGGGATGAAAAGAAGGCGTGTAAAGGGGTGCCTACAGATTTTGTAAAGAGCAATTTCAACATGAGCGTGTACAGAGACTGTGTAGAAAGTAACCTAGTGCCGAGAGCACAAGTGCTTGCAATTCGCTCTCTACCGTATAGAAATTATACTGTGAGAGTGGAAAAAAATGCAATGTCATGTATATCTGACAAAGTCTATGTGCTCGAGAATGGTGTGAGTGTCCTGCCTCATGGCCATTTCAGACCGAGTTGAATGCATAGACTATCGCAATCAACTTGGTCTGGATAAATTAACCTAACCTGACTAACCCAACCACTAACCACCCAACCCGTTCATAAATTAAATGCTAACCACCACCAACCCGTTCATAAATTAACTAATCTAACCTCAACTAACCCAACCACTAACCTGTAGCAGTGATGACAACTATTGTACTGTTTTTTCGCCTCGCGGTTCCCGGGGGGGGGAGGGCCCCGCCCGCGGCCGGCCGGCCTTCGGCCCCGCGGCCCTGGGGGGTGGGGGGGTCCCGTCCGCACCCGGCCTGCGGCCCTGGGGGTGGGGGGGGTCCCTATTTTTAAATTCATAATGTTCAACTGTGCTATTCAGAATTTTCAAGTGTTTTTTTTCAAGTGTTGTTTTTTCAAGTGTCAGGTTATTGTTGTATAGAAAAGTGTGTGTTTGCTAATAATGTAAATAAAGTGTTTTTGATGTTGTACAGAAAAGTTTTTAAAGACAATAAGTGTTGTTCAGATAGTGTTATTGCTGTTGATGGACAAAAAGTGTTTATTTTATGTTGTACATAAAGTGTCATTTTTATCGTTGTCAATTGTTCATGTTGAACAAATAGAGTTTTCATGTTGCCGAAATAAAGGCTGTCATGAAATATTGTTTTTTTTTGTTGTTCTAGTTAACGTACTAGATAGATCTATGGGAAAATTATTGCTACTACTACTTATTCATTGGACATGTATGATTTAATGTTAGTTGTAGTCCGACTGTTGTCAACAGCAGTAGCAGCATGTATCAATTTAAAATACCGTTCAGATAATTTCTGCGGGGTCCATCAATGCCAGTGAATGTAACACATTTAACTAAAATAAATAAAAATAGTCAGAAAATGTTATTGGAAAAATCGAAGAAATTCTTCTACTGATATAGTATTTGGAAGGAGTCCTATCATCAAATAAAGGCCATTGTCTCAACCATACCAATACAATTAATATGGGGGCTTGATGTTTTCAATAGTATTGAACCGAACTCGTGGCTGATTATTGATGATTTGGCTGAATCCATTGAACAGTTCTCACAGAAAATGCTGCAATTGTTCACCATTTGCTCCCATCCTGAACACATTTCCATAACCCTAGTTCTACACAATCTGTTTCATCAGAGCAAATGTATGCGAACCCTTGCTTTGAATTGCACTATCTATAGTATCTATCGAGTTGTTCGTGATTCTAGCTCGGTAATAACTCTCAATAAACAGATATATCCCGGCGCCCATAAATGTCTGTTGTCAGCATGCACTCAGGCGACTAATAAACCCTACGGTTACATTCTGCTGGATCTTAATCAGAGCACACCCGAGGATCTACGTGTAGTCACCGACATTTTCGACAATGAAATTACAGTATATCTTCCGGTGAACAGTAGAAAAGGCTATTAGTTGGCGTTATGACACTGAAGAAACTACACGAACAACGGCATTTATTTTCCGTTTTAAGCACTTCAAAACCCTTGCTTAGGAACGCCATATTCAAACATGGTGTTGACAATGATCTCATTAATCTAATATATGAACTTTGTTTAAATTTAACTGAGGGAAATGTTCAAATGCCAGAAGGTTTTAGACAACAGACAAAGCAACATCGTTCCTCTTAACGTGCGTTGGATTTTAAAAACGCGGTAAAATTTTTTAAAAGAAAACGGCTCCTTCAAGCGGGCAGTAGCTTTTTCACACTTTTACTGCAAATAAGTGCAGGACTTGTAAAAAGTTTTCTCTAGCGAGAATGGCTAAGCCATATAACTTGAAGCCATTCGAGCGTATTTTTTTGGCTGTCGAGTCTTTTATACATAAGATAGACACGTTATTCATTGATATAATTATTACCAATGACAAAAAACTGAATCTGCTTTAAGATGTTGAATAACATGTTGGACTACCTAGGCTACATAGTAAGAGATCCGCTGCACAGGGCAATGGAATGGACTATTACAAGGGTCACTCGTCAATGTCTGGCTACGGTCTTGGCAGCTGGTTTGCTAAGCTGTTTCGCTCTTCACTACCATTGGCTAGAAAATATCTTGTACCGGCTGCGACAGATTTTGCATCCTCTACACTATACGATTGGGGCACTGGCAAGGATTTTAAAAAAAGTGCTACGGAAAATCTTAGGTCCAGTGCGTGAACCCTTGGCGAGAGATTAAAACAAAATGGTAAAGGCTTAAAAAGGCCGAGAAACAATGCATCACTCATCAAAGAAAAGAAGGAAAAAGCCGACACGTACTGTAAACAGAAGAAGAAGCCCCAGGAAGAGAATTGTTAGATCGAAACTAGATTTCTTCTCCTAAGATGTCCTACCTACCGCATAAGAATTCTCAACCCTCAATCACCACCTCATTGAATCCATTCAATGCAGAAAATGTTGATGTGAGTGTCAAGCATGGATACTATGAACAATTTTATCCACAACAACCCCTCTCCGATAATATTCCCTTTCAAATTTATTCCAATGAAGACTACTTTATGGACATGTCTTCAACATTTATAGACTTAAAAATGAAATTCTGGAAATCCAATAATACAATGCCAATTCGGGCCGATGGAATATCCAATGAAAATTGTATATTACATAATTTATTTCGTCAAATTAGTGTCTACATCAATGGCACGCTGGTGAGCACAAGCAACAATATCTCAAATTATACAAGCTATATGCAATTCATGTTGATGACACCCAAGTCATACATGGAATTGAGAGGCACCTCCAATGGATATGAATATATTACTTAAACTGATAGTACAAATGCTCTAAAAAATGCTACAACTAGTGAATTACATCTAGTTGGAAAAATATATATTGAAATATTTCATATACCCCAATTGCTGCCGCTCAATGTTAAATAGGATATAAAACTAACTCTTGCACCCTCCAATTTAATATTGAGAAAAGAACTTGCTGCCAATCCTGATGTTAGTCTCTCCCTCACCTCGGCAATACTTCATGTACGCAAACAACAGGTTATGAGTTCTGTCGCTTTGGCGGTGGAAAAATTGAGAGCCAAAAGAAATAATATTAAACTACTTGTTCCTCATACAATCACCAATCAACGTCATATTGCCATGGGCTCACGTACCTTCACCGATTCATCCTTTATCAATGGTGGAATTCCGTCAAAACTCGCTTTGGCATTTGTAAAAAGCGCTAGTGCAATAGGATCGTGGACTGAATGCCGACATACATTCGAAATATTTGGACTTTCATCCCCTTTGTTCAAAGTAACGGAGCACCAACATAAAATCTTTCCGTGCATAACTACAATAGCACAATGTATGAGCTGAAATTGTAAACTATAGATCATGATTTTTAATTATTTTAAAATGGTATAACCGAAGATATGTTTGCGAAAACACATGGTATCATTGTACTAGATTTGTCTGGCACACAGGATATGAGTATAGTACGTACGGGGAGTGTGCGTTTAGAGTGTACATTTGCCGACCCATTGGCTGAGAGTATTGCATTAATCTCACTAAATCAATATGAAACCTATTGGGAAATCACTCCCGAAGGCAGTGTTCTACTAGACTTGGCGCCATGAACACCAGTCAAATAGTCAATGTATTTAATATGGACCCCTACATGTCCCAGTACAAATCCTATTGTCTACCCTCGGACTTTCTTGGAAAAATTCAAAGTGTCAACAATACCTTGATTATTGTTAATAGCAGTCCATCGACTGTGCTGACGGGTCATTGGCTGTGCATCTTTCAAACAATGAAGACGATTGAATTTTTGATCCTCTTGGTCTACCCTATACATTCTACACACCCCACATCAGCAACTATATTGAGAGCAGTGGGAAAACTATTATTCAAAATCGGAAGAGGGTGCAGGATCTAACGACTAAAAGCTGTGGCTTCCATGCACTACTATATTTTGTGTTCCGATGTCGCGGCTATACTTACAACCAGTTTCTCAACATTTATAATGACAATCCACGTGTGAACGACTTTCTAGTGGAAAATATCCTCTCAGACCTGTAGAGTATTGACTTCAGTGCCCTAAGAGTAAAGTGCTTAAAAATTTTTTGTGAATTTGTTTATTAATAAAATGCATATATATACAACAATGTCTTTAAATCTTCACTTTAGATTTCTTCGACGGTGTATAGGCAACTGTCGTGAACCACTAATCCCGGTAATTCATTTGGATTCACTGTATATTGATCTTGATTGACTGCAAAGTCAGGGTCACATTTTCTACAGTACAATGTAACTTCACTCTTGGCATATCTCTTTGTATAGTCAATGATGCAATTTGCATTCATATTATGAAATTCACGAGTTTCAATCTGTGTCATATCTCTTTGTATAGTCAATGATACTATTTACATTCATATTTTGAAATTCACGAGTTTTAATAGGTCTATTTAAAGCAATATCACAAACAGTGTTTTCAAGTGGTGAATCATATTCGGTAACTGACAAATAAAAATCACTTGGTTTATTGTCATAGTAGGCAGTGTCGTCACAACGATGACATAGAAACCAAATTGTCTTGTTACCTCAACAGTTGAATCGTAGACCAGATTCCTCTTCCCAGAATAATTTAAATCCACGACGATACAAATCTCGTAAAAACAAACTAAAATCACGTTTGGGATTCTTTCCAATCATAGAGGGGTAAGTATTCTCCCACTGATCTCATTTATCATAGTGACAATTGGAGCACATGTGCCCTCTAGGGTGAAAGTCACACACCTCCTCAAGACCTGAACTACATCCTTTAATTTGTACTGCATAGCCTCTATGTAATTTACAAGGATTACATAATTTACAATTTTCACTATAGTCATCAATAATTGTAAAATTCTAACATTGAGTCAAACTGCCAAGAGTTTACATGCATAATGGACATGTATAAAACATTTTTTTTTTGGTTTTCCAATGACACTTGACTCACTCAAAGTTAAAACTAAACTGATCGTCCTCGATCCAAAAATTCAAGGTGAGAGGAATGGGGAGAGGAGTAACTCTCTGACGTTACCTCTTTCGAGTAGCGGGGGAGCCATCTAGATTGAATCCGTTGGCAATGTTTTCAAAAGTATTTCCACGATATGCTCCAGCTTTGTTCCAATTAATATATCAATAAAATGAGCATAAGCATCCGAAGCACATCTTAAAATTTTTATACAATAGTCCAATGGGGGTAAATCACTTCTCATTATATTGTCAAGTGTTCTCCTACAACAGAACATCCTGTATTGGAGAGATAGATCGAGAAAAGAATTATCCAAAATCCAATGTTTTCCCAATAACACCGGATTTACTCTACTTCCCTCTCTCTCATATTGCTTCATTTCTTAGTCATTTCATTCGAACTGTCCACTCTAGGCTGTGCCTGATTCGTTAGCCCTAACAAGAGAAGCAAGACAACATTTTCGATTTCGAAACAATTTTATTGAATAATTACAACAACAATAATAGTAAGCATGTACAATTATCGATACAGTTTATTGCCTTCAATATGTTTCAGTAATGCACTTAAAGCACATTGAAGTCTATTCACATGTGCTATATCAACTTTAGCAGCGAAACATAATTGATCCTCCATTTTAAATTTGCTAAAGGATATCACATATCTTGCATATACTTCATCCCATTCCAGACAAAGCCGTGATCCTCTCGTGATTTCCACCGCAATTTTTGGTACTCTTGTATTATTAACATCAACTCCACTATCAACTTCTAAGAGGGTAAACATTCCACTCATTATCAGCACAAATATATATATATCCAAATGAGTAAAGTCAAAATGTTCTTACTCCTTTGAATTCTATTCACAGACTAATAAAACAATTATAGCAAAAATCCTTTCCTCATATTCCCTCCGCCGCTAATATGTAAACGACCCGCTGATTGGCTGAGAAGGAAACACGTCATCTGACTGTTTCCTAATCCTGGATACCTTGAAATTTGCCCCTAGCATGAACTTGGCCAAAAATCAACAACACCAAATAACTTGACCTTGGAAATTTTGGTCATTGACACACTTTGATTGCGCAATCAATTTCTCCCTGGGGATTCCATGCCCAAATATGGTGTACTGATAGGAGATACATTCTTTTGATAACCGAATTTTGTACTGTCACGAGTCGGACCCCCCTTTCTACTTTTAACAGAGGCAATGTGTTATCTATAGCAAAGACCCATAAGGCTTCAATATTTTATTATTTTCTTTTTACCCCAAAGGCACTTCATATGGAAGAAGTGGTCATATGAACTTCGGAGGGGGCTCGTTCAACTTGAAATCAGGAGTTCTAGTGTCCTTTTTAACAATCAAAAGTGATCAGAGGGCAACCAGCCTCCCCATATCAATTTTCTCCTAATGCTTCCGATCAAAATTTTGAGATAATCATTTTGTTCAAAATAGTCTGAAGGTCAAATAACTACGCTTTCGGGTATGAAACCCCCCTCCAGCCACCAGGACAAGGTCTGTAAGCTATGCAAGATGCTCATTGTTAGCATATAAGGTTTTTATGGGAGAGGTGGTTGTGTAAACTACGGATGTTTTAGAGTAGTTATAGTATGGTACTGTGGGCTGAATTGCTTGGGCGATAACAGTGGGATGTCTTAGAGTAGTTATAGTGAGGTACTGTGGGCTGAATTGCTTCTGAAAACCCGAATGAATGAGTTGAAAACACAATTTTTAACGAGAGATGTCTTAAAAGTGTTATGTGGGAAGATGGGGCGATGACAGTGGGATGTCTTAGAATAGTTTTTGTGTGGTACTGTGGGCTGAATTGCTTGCGAAAACCCGAATGAATAAGATGAAAATAAAATTTTAGCAAGAAATGACTGAAAAAGTGTTTTGGGGGAGATTGGGGCGTTGACAGAGGGTTGCTAGAGAGTAGTTATAGTGTGGTGCAACGGCGTGAATTGCTTGTGAAAACCCGAATGAATGAGATGAAAATAAAATTTTAGCAAGAAATGACTGAAAAAGTGTTTTGGGGGAGATTGGGGCGTTGACAGAGGGTTGCTAGAGAGTAGTTATAGTGTGGTGCAACGGCGTGAATTGCTTGTGAAAACCCGAATGAATGACTTGAAATAAAATTTTTAACGAGAAAGATCTGAAAAGTGTTTTTGAGGAGACGGGGTGATGACAGTGGGGTGTCTTAGAGTATTTAGTTACTTCAATTCACCCAATGTAGTTGACCTTTGTCCAAGTGTTATATCATTGAACGCTAATGAACCGAATCCAAGAAGGTCAAAGAGGCTAACTTCCACCTTTGCTTTGAAAAGAATTAGAGATTTCAACAATATTTAATTGTATCGTATTTCTTATATAAACTATTGTTTTAAATTGTTTTACTTTAGTTTTACTACTGATGATGGTCACTGCATATGTGACCGAAATATCTAGGATATTTGTGAATTTTAATAATCGTCATGGAAAGGCAAAAAGGCAGTGTGGTCTCCGAAATTATCTACGTCATATTTATGGGGATGATTTGACCAAAATTGTTTATAAATATATAAGAACTCAGAAAAAACATGCAAATGTTATCAATCAGTTGTATTTTCTTCTACCTTATAACAAAATGAGATTTGTGCCAAGTTCGCTAAAATTCAATTTACATTTGGGCACTTTCAAGGAAGAAAAGTTTGAACGAAGCTTGCATTTCAACACTTTAAATCACTTTATTAAGGATAAAAGTCGAAAAAGACCTTAATTGTGAACTATTGTGCAACACTGTCAGGTAATACTTTTTTCGCCAAAAAGCTACAAGATATTTTCTTTCTTGGCGTTTCATTTTTTCGGTCGAAACACCTTTAATATTTTTTTCTTTTTCTATAGTTCTTGACCCTGTCAGGATTCACAAGATCAATACCTTCCAATGATAATGTGCCTTAAGCATGTCGTCCATGAAGCCATTTCCAGTATTTGAAATCTGGAACCTTATTACAATAATAACCTATTGCGTGACAGCTAAGATCCCCCGATTTTTGGCACTCGTTAGAATGATGCGTTTACACCCAAATTTGGCCCACACTCGGAAAACATCTATTTCCAGGAGACATTTGCTCTCAAGATATTAATAACAATAAAACGAAAATGTTTCGTTTCTTTACGTGGGTTATTAGATTTCACACTATTGCGACCATACGCCCCCCCCCCCTTTAGTATGCAAAACAGGAGGAATAAGGTTGATATTAGATGTAAGTTTAAGACATATTAAGAGCTCTTAAGGGAAATATCCATTTCTTTTACTACCTGTTAGATTTTAACGTCTTCCATGGGAAAAATTCCTTAATGTCTTAATCCTAACTGTTAAGCTGTATTTCACCCCACAATGACACTACATGACTCCCCCCCCCAACCATGACAAGACATCATCTCCCCCAAGACATCTTTCAGGCATTTCCTATTAAAAATTATGGTTTTAAATCCCGTGATTCAAGTTTTTTGCAACCCAAACCAATCATAATGCCCCACAAAATACTCTACAATGCCATAGCATTTCACCCATAAGACAGCCCCCCACCCACCCCCTAGATGACCTGATATTAGTGATACATTTGAACCATATTAAGAGGTGTTATTGAAAGACATTTAACGAAATGCATCGTTTCATTGAGTATTTTTAGATTTCACTCCCTCTCTAGCAAAAAATCCATTTAACACCTACCGCCATATCTTTAAGCTCTAGAGTATGCTAGTCAATGGCAGCGCATAACACCTTGGTAAGTTATGGATGATATTAAACACCCCCATGAAATTGCTACATCTCCCCCAAGAAATCTTTCAGGCATTTCCTAATAAAAATTATGGTTTTAAATCCCGTGATTCAAGTTTTTTGCAACCCAAACCAATCATAATGCCCCACAAAATACTCTACAACGCCATAGCATTTCACCCATGTGACCCCGGCCACCCCCCCCCCCCTGGATGACCTGATATTAATGATATACTTAAACCAAATTAAGAGGTATTATTGAAAGCCTTTTAACGAAAATGTCCATTCCTTTGAGTTAAACTTATGAATATTTAAAAATATCCTAACAATAGGTTCAACCCTCCTAGTAGCAAAAAATTGCTACAAAAATTTGCCTGATTTTTGAAAAAGGGGAAAACAGAAAAGCGATAAAACTAAAGTTGATGCTTTCGTACTCCGTTCTGGACTCTTTGGATCTAAACGCAGGGCTGATTCGGTACCCAAGAAATTTAAAGTTATCTAAAATCGTGGATGTGGATCTTTAATGTCAGCGCTCAAGAATGTCACTAAAGCTATTTAGACAACATAATAGTACATACGAAGGATACCAATAAGATCATTGTTTTGAAGAACAACTCTGTTCGGAAAGCAATAGTCGATAATGTAGGTGGAATAAAACAAGGAAAAAATGTCGTTGATTTAGTCCTACTAAATCAACGTAGCTTTGAACTACTTGATTTGTTGAAGGATACAAAAAAAAATTAATTGCAAAAAAGGAAGGCCTTCCCCAAGCACTGATGAAAATCATCTTCCTGGGAAAGTGGGTAGAATATCAGGACTACACCCAAGTTTACACAGATGGCTCAAAGAAGGGAAAAAAATGTAGTTGTGCAGTAATTATACCCTCCCAGAGCCTGTTTTTTCCTCTTTTTACCCCCCTCCTAAACAATCTTCACTACAGAGCTTATGACAATTAAGTTTTCTCTCCAAGCCATATCACGCCAAACAGAGATCAAACATCAGAAGTATATTATCTGCACTGATTCACTGTCAGCTCTGGATTACCTTTCATACCAGCAACTCAAAGCAAGAAATGTTGCCATTGAGATTGAAAATTTGGATACACAACTAACAAGAAAGGGTATATCAGTTCAATTTATATGGGTTCCAGTACACTCTGGTATAACATGAAATGAACTAGCAGACCAGATTGCAAAACAAGCCTCCCAATTGGGTCTGATCACTCAAACCCCCATTACTGATCCTGAATTCCTGTCTCCAATCAGTTCAATAATTTTGGAGGAAGAAAAGACTTGGCTCCATTTTTCTCATACCCAGCTGCTAAATCTCTATGATTATAAGCAGCCATCAAAATAAATGTACACATCTTGCATTCTTTCAACTTGCCTCTTCTGTCTTAGATACGGCCATGCATAAGACAAAATCAACCCTATTCATATGGAAAATGGCCCCATTGCCCAATTGTGATACATATGGAGTCACAAAGATATACGTCACATCATCTTAAACTGTAGACAATATGAAAAAGAGAGGGGAATACTAAGGAATTGATGTGGGAAGGCACTTAAGGCATTCACAATGCATTCTATTCTGGGACATCACACACCTCCTCCTTGGGCTAGTTGACTAAGCACAAACATTTTAGGTAGATTTGTTAAGACTACTGGTTTGGTTTATTACCTACCAGATTTTTTTTTCACCACCTATAACAGTTCATTTTAGAGTTATCCCATTTAATATTTTCTTTATTTCCATTTTATATCTTATATGTTAAGATTTTTATATTTGGAAGTATATGACAGGAATAATGTAAATTTGTATTATTTACTTTAATTGTGTTGTATATGTATTTTAATTGCTGTATGACACAGCACAGCTGCATTATTCTGATTCCTATTTTTCAATGCAGGCATTTGCTGCAGGTGAATAAACCCCTATTAATAGCAAGAGAAGTGATACATGGTCTGGTTCAGTGAATATTGACTGAAGTGACACCCAAGCAAGCCATTGATTACAGAAGGCACAAAATAATTGAGCAATACAAATGCATATGACCTATTGGTCAAATACATCAAAGCCCAAACAACAACTCAAACTCAAAACAAACAGAAATTACTATATATATGAGCTGGGAGATCCTCCTCCATGCATGCCAATTATAGGGCAAGTTGCGCTTTGCTGAGAGCAAATCACACATTTGTGCTTTACTGAAGGCAATATATATTTTAAATAATTTCTCTTTTATCATTATAACATTGAGAAATAAATAGACAAACAAAATCTCTGTAAATGAATGTGATTATATTTTATAATATCAATCTAGTTCCAACAGGCTGACATACACCAAATTCCAATAACAGTTTCTTCATTCTAAACATATTCCCTTAAAATGAACAAAAGAGCCAAATAAATTTGTCATTTCAAAACTCCACTTCAATGAATAAAATAGATTTCTTCAAAATTAAAACTATTGATTTTTAAAATGTAATTTAGGTTCCATTGCTCTATTTGTTCAAATGAAATAGACCAAAAAAGAAGAATTATATGTAAAATATTTTTCTTAAACATGTATATTTTCATTTGCATGATTTTAGTTTTCAATTATTATAGTTTTATTTAATAATTAATTTGGTTTTTATTTGTTACAACATCAACAACAACAGAAGATCATGTCCCAGGACTAATCAATGTTTATAATAAAAAAAGTGTTTTCTTTTACAATACAAATTCTAAACTGTGTTTCATTGAAAAAAAAATATGTATTTTCAACAGTTTAATTTTTATGGGACCATATCTAGGATTTTATTGGGAGAGAGAATATGATTTGTTGGGTAGAGGGGGGGGATTTTTACAAAACAAACTTTACAAAATACATCAAAATTTGTTAATATACATTCTTGTTTTTTTTTTTGTTTTTTTTTAAGAGCAAAATTGAACCTTTGGCCAAGAAAGAGGGGAGGGGGGGCTGAAACCCAGAAACACCCTACACACTGCATGCTTTCTTTGAAGGGGGTTACAAAAAAAAAATTACAAAACATATCAAAATTTGTTTATTTACATTTTGTCATTTTTTCCCAAGTACAATTTAACCTTTGGCAATGAGGGTGAGCTGAAGCATGGTAAACCCTTCAGTCTGGATATGGCTTGATTTTTTTTTTTTTTTTTTTTTTGACAAAACATACATTTTGTTTTATTTTGATTTGAAATTGCTTAAAATATATATTACTTTCAATAGCAAAAATGTGCAATTTGCTTTTAGTAAATCACAACTCGCCCTATAATTGGGATTAGACCCCAGCGCCGCACCGGCGGATCGACCGAACGCCACCGGTGTTGTAACGCCGCCGGCGTGCCACCGCCGGCAGAGGCGGCGTTTGGTCGACTTCAAATTAATTTTGCGGCAATTCTTTGTTGTGTCAACCGCAAAGTCGGAGCTTTTCCTTCTCGAGTGGTTTAGTATTTCGATTTGCCTGATTAGGAATCAAGCAGGTCTTGCACTATCCCCGAATTTTCAGGTATTTCCCCAAAAATCTATGCGTCGCCCCGAAAAAAAATTTGGTTCCCCGAATCCCCGAAAATCACGCAATCACGGTGCCACCCCTAGCAATGTATCACCACTGCCTTTCCCTGCCAAACATTACTTTGCATACCATAATTCTTCACTACTCAATGTTTCGTTAATTTTCGTCTCTTTTGTTACTTTGCATAAAAACCTGACAGATGCAATAAACAATTGCAAATACTGCAATATACACAGTTCTTCATATGTTGACAAAAAAAGTACTGTCTTTATGAAATGAGTTTAAGTCATTTTGAATGCAGTTTCCCAATTGCTATTTCTTACATCATTTGTAGTCAAGAATTTTATTTTAAATAATAATACCTCATTTTTTTTATTGAAACAGGGATGCCAAAAAGATAATTATTTTTTTCATTTAAAGTGGAGACAGAAGAAAATGATATCAAATTCCCTGGGAAACCATTGAAATATTTTGATAGACCCAGGGCCCTCCCTTAGGACTTGTTCATTGTCTTGGGTCTTTTGCAATTTCGCATAGGCTACTGGCCCAATTTGGCTTTTGTGCATGCTGCCTTTTAATTAGATTCTTTGGATGTTATTGAATGCCACGGCGAATCTATAACTCAGTTTTTCAATAATTTGAGGCATATCTGAATAATTTCGACAATTTTGTTGTTGTCTTTGTACCCCTTTACTCATACCCTCAAATTTTTTTTCAAGGAACACTAAGCTGTTTAACGTTATTTTGCGTGTTTGTTTGGACCATATAGTGACCTAGTTAATTATTAAGTAAATTATTTTTCTAATGAAAGCTGAGACGGTATCCTATCAAGGTGGTATCCAGGTGGGGGGTAGGGAGGTATTACATTTAAATGATAATATCTCGAATTTTTTTTTTTATTGAAAGCAATGATCCCAGAAAGTTAATTTTTTTTAATTTAAAGCAGAGACGGCATCCTATCAAAGTGGTATCCCGAGGGGAGGGGGTAGTGAGCTATCGTATTTAAATGATAATACCTTGACTTTTTTTTTGAAAGCAAGGGTGCCAATAAGTTAATTTTTTTTTTTTTTTATTTAAAGCAGAGACGGTATTCTATCAAGACGGTATCCAGAGGGGGGGGGGCATAGGGAGTTTTTATATTTAAGTGATAGTACCTTTTTTTTTTTTTTTTTTTTTTTTATTGAAAGCAGGGATGCCAAAAAGTTGAAAAGTTTAAAAAAATTAACAAGATTTTCGTGAGTTATACTTGATACAGCATTATCATGGTTTTGTCGTCCAAAGGGAAAGGGACATATGCGTCCAACCCGTTTTTTTTATTGATGAAACGGGTTTACTTTGAAAATATTCATTCACAAGTACCAGGCAGATTCACACTAAAACGAATTGGTGTGACAAAAGCGATATCGAAATCCCCACCTAATGTTGCGCTCGAGTGACAATGGCGCTCGAGTGACAATAAAAGCTTTCAATTTGGGAGGTTCAAGGGGGAGTCTTTGACAGTCTTATGACCTCAGGGTACTAGATGTTGCAACGCTCTTAAGTATCTACAGTGGTTTAAAAAATTCGATCACCCCACAAATGATTGCCAAAAATATGCACAAATATAACAAATGTAACATTTGCAATATTATAACACTTTTTTTAAAGCTTTGAAGAAAAGCAAAAAAGGCTAAATACCCCTAACTATGCTCGACAGCTATTTTAAAAAGAAACTCTTTGGAGATTTCCATGGATATGACCATAGCAGAAGCTTTGAGCCTGGGTGGGGATCAAAGAGGAGTCTTTGAGCATTTTGACCACATGTGACTTATTGCTGCGACTTTCTTAAATTTGGTAATTTTTGTGAGCATTTGGAAATCAAAGCTTAAACATGATAACTGATACTAAGTGTCCTAACATTTTGCTTGGATTAAAAGTGACGAACTAGGATGAAAATCCCAACATCTTCCTGGAGCTACTTCAATCTGCATATTATTTCATTCAATTACATTTAAAACAGATAAGCTTTTCATTTTTTACCTAAGAAAATAGCTGGCACTTCATTTTTCTTCATACCAAATAAACCATTATGTGTTTTTTGTTTCATTTTAATTGAAATGTTCTCATGTGAAGTGTTCATCATGTATTTTTTAATTTGATAAATTTACTCCCTTTAGATGCAGTTTATAATTTGACTGATATAAGGTATTTATCAGTTTATAATTTGGAATGAATCCCCAAAAGAAAAAATGAATAATATCCAAAAGAGCAGCCAAAAGCAATAAAAAAGCAGCAGTTCAGCCTTAGCCTACAAGACATATTCTATAAAGAAGCCAAAAAAAACTTTAAAATGCATTTTTTTATTTTTATCAAAAACCAGTTTTTAATACAAGACGGCTTTTTAGGAATCCAAAAGAGCAAAAAAACAATCAATATCAAAGTCACCCATTTCAACTGTTTTAAAGGTGACAAAACAGATATAAACAAAGGGCATTATGAAAAAATTAAGCTTCTAAGTTCAAAGTTATATTCAAAGTTTTTACCCAGATAACTGACGAATTTTGTGATATGGTATTTGAAGTTTTGTATGCAGTAATGCTCAATGAAAAAAACTACTAATTTTGATAATTATTTATGTTATGAATACATAGCTAATAGATACTTCAACTACTTGTATTATGCAAGGGTTCTGAAACGCCACAGCTATTTTATTTCTACCACATTTTAGCTTCCCTTGATGAATAAAGAAGAAGACCAGCTTATAGCCGGCAGATTGTGCAGTTTTGAGATCAAGAATAGGTTCGAATCTGTTGTAAATCGAAGCTGTGGTTTGAGAAAGACTGATAAAAACATCAATATTTGCAGTCCACATTGATCGCGCCAGCTGTTACATTGATGTTACCGGCGCGGCGCCGGTAACATCTTATTTGGCGGCGCGGCGTGCTATTTTTGGCCCCGCCGCCGCAGGTCTTCCCTCATCGGCGCGGCGCCGGGGTCTAATTGGGATGCAAGGGGGACACCTTCCCAGTTCATATATCTAGTAATTTCTACTTCTTTTGATTTGAGTTAAATATCATTTTTATTTTTGGTAAATTATAATTTCATTACTGGTTTCGTGTTTTTATTAATTATAATTTACATTTATTTTAACTTTAATATAGGGCGTAAAAAATATCGATTTTTTTCAACTATACATTTAATAAAATGGGAACAATTTCCCAGTTCACATATCTAGTAATTTCTGTTTGTTTTCAGTTTGAGTTTAATATCAGTTTTATTTTTGGTACTTTATATATACATTATTAGTTTCATTTTTTTAAGTCTAATATATGTTGTTTTTTTTTTAACTTTTAGTTCATTATAATTTCTGGTATTTTTTTTTTGTTGCTCTGCTCACGGCATAGTTTAGCTCTTTACTTAAAAAAACACTAATTTTTACTTAATCATAGGCAGTGCAATAGTGATGCCTAAGTAAAGAGCATTGTGGGCAAAATGTATTATTTATTATTTTTTTTTTTTATAACCAAGGTACTTCATACAGAAGGAGATGTTGTCAAAACCTTGAAAGGAGCTTCCTCAATTGAAAATTGAAAGTCCTAGTGCCCTCTTTAAGAGTCAAAAGTGACAAGAGAGCAGCCAACCCCCCTCCCTGTTTAAATCATTTCCCTAAACATATCCAATTAAAATTTTGAGATGGCCACTTTGTTCAACATAGTTGAAAGGTCTAATAACTATGTTTTTGGGGATAACAACACCCCCAGAGCCCTCAGTGAAAGGTGTATTGCACTTTAATAATTTTCTTCCTGACCAGCCCTATTATGTTTGCATGTTTTTGGTTCTTGTGTTTATTGACTTTATAGGCAAATTCTGCCAATCTGGGCTTATGATGGCTATTTTTAGACATAAAATCTTGTCTTACATTTCTTAATTATAATAGTTGTAATCATCACATTACACACACCCCACCACCCTGATTGTATACAATATACACTAGCTCTAGGCCAGACTATATATACAACTACAAAAAAGCCCTGTAACAATAAAATCCAAATTTTATAATTGGCCTATGCAGAAAGTCTCTGTTTATCAGGCTTATGTTTCTTTCCATTTTAATCAGAAGTTTACAATAATGTATTTGTTCAATTATTGTTATTACCTTAAATTGCATGTCCAGCAAGATAAGGTGGTGATGAGCCTCCTGTGGAACATCTTGCCAGTGGTGTGACATGACTAAGGTTTGGTATCCCAGGTTAGCCTACACTCTACATTGACCCAGTCCTAGTCAACTCCTCTCTTGAATGCATCTATGGTTTGGGACTGGATGGTTGCTTTGGAGAAGCTGTTCCAGTAAGGGACAGTGTGTAGAGAGAAGAATTGTTGGCACTCTTGTCAATAGGGGACTTGCAGCTTCTTTCTATGACCTCTTGTTGTACTTGTAAGGGATGAGGAGAAAACTTGACTTGAGAGGTTGTTTTCTAGCAGTCTGTCAGTAACAATAGTGTCTCCTCTCTTTCTTTGATAAACTAGGGTAAGGAATTTGAGGGATACAAGGCATTCCTCACATGGCTTGTCTTGCAAAGCTGGTATGAGCTTTGTTGGTCACCTTTGGACACTCTTGAGTGCTTTAACATCCATTTTATAATGAGGAGATGCTAGGGTCATTCCAAATTCCGGGTATGGAAGTACAATAGCTTTACACAGCTTCTTGACCAAACATGGCTTCCTGGTGGAATATGTGTGTTTTATGAGCCCTGGGGCTCAGTTTGCTTTAGCAACTTGAGCTTGTGTGTGGCTGTGGAACTTGAGTTTGTCATCAACAATAACCCCCAGGTCCTTCTCCTCACTTACAGCTTCACGTAGGTTGGTAAGGTTGTCCAGGATTATTGTGTCCAAGATGCAGGACTTTGCATTTTGACACACTGAACTGCAAACCCCACTCAGGTGACCATCTAGATAGTTGATCTAAGTCTTCATGCATTGTTGAGTGATCAGGGCTAATTTGGGCCTGTCCTAAGAGCTTGCAATTGTCAGCATATGGTGTAAGTGGGTTGTTCAGGTCAGTTGTTAATATACATGCTGAACAATGTGGGCCCCAAGATTTTGCCCTGTGGGACTCCACTAATAACAGGAATTTCATCTGAATAAACAGTTTTACTGGTGGCATCATAAACTACTACCCTCTGAGTTCTTCTAGTAAGAAAGGCTTCAATCCTGGCAACTATTTCCTCATGTACCCTGTATGCTTCCATTTTCAGGAGAAGAAATTGTTGCTCTACTTTATCAATGGCTTCTGATTAATCAAGCAATGTGACATCCACTGGAAGGTCATCATCCAAGAGTCTGGTCACACAATCATATGTTTCAATGAGGTTTGTGTCAATTGAGAGACCTTTCTGGAAACCATGCTGACTTTTTGTAAGTGACTGATTTCTTTCAAGGTGAGAGACCAGTGCCTCATTTATGATGCTCTCCAGGACAGTGCATAGAACAGAAGTGACACTTATAGGACAATAATTACTGGCTTGGTCCTTTCTTGCTTTCTTGAAGATGGGCTTGATGTTGGCCTGCTTCCAGTCACTTGGGAGCACTTTGGAAGTGAGTGACATCCCAAGAATCACTGCAAGTGGCTCAGCAATTTGTTCAGCTGCTTCTTTTAATAGTCTGGGTTGTAGATTATCTGGCCCAGCAGCTTTATTTGCATCCTGTTTTTAAAGCCTTTTCAGAATATTCTCTACACTTATAATTGTCATATACATTGGTTGCTCTAGTAAAGTTGGTGGAGGGTTTGCTATGGGCTGAGTGGAGAAATTTGTACCAAAGCTAGAGTTCAGAAAATCTGCTTTTTCTTTAACATCTGAGGTCTTTGTGTCATCCACTTTCGTGAGGTCTGGGATATCATGTCTAGAGGGATTAGCTTTTGAGAAATGGCAACAGAACTCCTTTGGATTCTGCTTTGTGTCAGCTGCAATAGCCTCCTCGTGGTTTTCTACAATCTTCTGAGTCAAATTTCTTAGCCTGTTTCTGCATTTCTTGAATGTGTCAGAGTGGTTATCACGTCTGCACTTTACATATTTGGTCCATGCTCTTTTCTTCTTCCTTCTAGCACTTATGACTTCTTTGGGTAGGAAGGGGAGTGTTTTTGGCAGGGGTGACCAGTATACCCAGGTATATTGGTTTTCTGCAGCTAGGAATATCTTTTTAAATACCTCCAAGCTTTTTTCTATGCTACCACCACCAACCACATTCTCTAATTTTATCTCTTTTTTTACCTATTCTTTTACAATGAAGTAGGCTAATACTATTGATCAGAAGTTATTTTGCAACAGACTACCCAGTGACAAAGAGATATAAAACTTAAACCCATGTGTTGTATGCTTACCTTTGTTATGATATGCTTGTGCCGCCTGTAATGCTCTCATTGTATTGCTTGCTATGTGCTTACGCTTGTTGTTTTGTGTTGCA
Organism: Artemia sp. Qi Xiang Cuo; assembly: GCF_049724085.1. Lineage (NCBI taxonomy): Eukaryota > Metazoa > Arthropoda > Branchiopoda > Anostraca > Artemiidae > Artemia > Artemia sp. Qi Xiang Cuo. The sequence goes on along the minus strand of NC_142798.1, from coordinate 4,879,484 downwards.
GGTCGGTTGGCTTCAATAAACTGATTTAAACAAATGTCTCTCATTGAACACAACATGGTGTCAGAAAAATAGTCAAGATGGACAACTCTACGCTTTCACCTCGTTTTGACTGGGAAGCAGCCAGTCATGAGTCATGGAAAAAATTTGAACAACATGTGCGGCTAATGTTCACAGGCCCTTTAAGTGGAAAAACTGAAAAGCAACAGTGTGCATATCTACTTCTGTGGCTTGGTGAAAAAGGTCGAGGCGTATACAGTACTTGGACATTGCAGGCAGAAGAGACAGATAAAATTGCTTGCTACCTAGAAAAGTTCAAGGAACATATTTCACCATCTGTCAACCCAGTCTTTGCTCGGTACAAGTTTCACAAACGAGACCAAAGTGTGCATGAATCAGTGGAACAGTATATAACAGCCATACGCGTGTTGGTTAAGGACTGTGATTACCCAGTAACAACGATTAATGATATGGTGAGAGACAGAATTGTGTGTGGAATCTTATCACCAAAAATTCGGGAGAAACTTTTGTCAGAAGGTGGTACATTAGTACTTTCAAAAGCCATAGAAATTGCTAGAGCCCATGAGACAACCCAGGCACAGCTCTCAACAATGGCAGATGTTTCAAAAAATGTGAATATCAAACAGGAGATCGATAGTCTACATAAAAGGAAGCAACACCAGTCAGCATATGCTTCGCAGCCTAAGCAGTGCTACTTCTGTGGAGGGCAATATGATCCAAATCACAGGTGCCCAGCAAAAGGAAAAATTTGTTCAAGTTGTGGACGCTCAAATCACTTTGCCAGAGTTTGCAGAAGCAAACCAGTGCATGCTGTTGAAAGTGGAAATGCAGCTCAGATCGACCAAGTATTCATCAATACACTCTTTGTGGGATCCGTCGGAAATATAAAAGGAAGCCAACTGACTGCAGAAATCATCGTGAACAAACAGGAATCGAAGATTAAGTTCAAAATCGATACTGGAGCAGAAGCCAATGTCATTCCAGTTGATCTGTTTCAGAAAATTGTCCCTAGACCTGAATTGAAAGAGACCAAGCAGATTCTTGTTGCATACGGAGGTACAAGAATCCCAGTAATCGGGATATGTATGCTGTCATGCACATACAACAAGGCTACCACAGGTAGATATGAATTCTTTGTTGTAAAAACCAAAGCCATGCCAATACTTGGCTATGAAGCATGCGTCGACATGGGTCTTGTGAAAGTGGCAGGAACTGTTGAGCAAAATCAGGAAACGCTGTTCATCCAGAAGGTAAAAAAAGACTTTGCTGACGTCTTCACTGGCATAGGCGAACTGCAAGGTGAGTGCACCATACATCTGAAGCCAGATGCTGTGCCAACTGTACATCCAGTGAGACGTATACCATTTGCCCTTCATGACAAGCTAAAAAGCGAGTTAGACCAGCTGGAAAAACAGGGTATTATACAGAAAGTTACAACTCCTACTGAGTGGGTAAACTCAATTGTCACCGTTGAAAAAAAAGATGGGTCTCTGCGTTTGTGTTTAGATCCAAGGGATCTAAATAATGCTATACAACGACCTTTTTACCCCATGCCAACTTTTGAAGACATAGCTGCACGGCTTCATGGTCACAACAGGTTTACTAAGCTAGATGCAAAGTCTGGGTATTGGATGCTCAAACTGTCAGAACCATCGTCATTGATGACAACTTTCAATACACCCTTTGGAAGATATTGATACATGAGAATGCCTTTTGGGATTGTGTGTGCTCAGGAGATATTCCAACAGAAAATGGAAGAAACGTTCAACAATCTAGAAGGTCTAAGTGTGATTGTGGATGACATAATAGTATCTGGTAAAGATGACGAGCATGATAGAAACCTTTTATGCGTGCTAGAGAGGGCCAGAAAGGAAGCAGTGAAATTCAACCCAGAGAAATGTATATTTGATGCTCACAGTATCCCTTATTTTGGCCACGTCATCACAGCTGAAGGCATAAAGCCGGATCCAAGGAAGGTTCAGGCTATAAAGGAAATGCCATGTCCTACAAGCAAGGAGGAGCTCATGACGTTTTTAGGAATGGTCAATTTCCTATCTTGTTACATTCCAAATCTTTTGACTTTGAACCACTCATTAAGAGAGTTAGGAAAGCAGGATACATTCCAGTGGACAGATGCTCACAAATCAGAGATTGAGAAGATCAAGGTTTCTATTTGTCAGAACCTAGCTGCATTCGATGCTCAAAGTAAGGAAGTAGAGTTGAAAACAGATGCGTCAAAACATGGCCTTGGGGCAGAGCTTTTAACTCACGGACAGATTGTAGCATTTGCCTCAAAAGCATTGAATGAGACAGAACAGCACTACTCACAGATCGAGAAGGAGCTGTATGCAATCATGTTTGGCTGTTGGAAATTTCACCAATACATTTATGGCCAAAAAGTCAATCTGTACACAGATCACAAGCCTTTGGAAACCATTCTGTCAAAGCCTGTGTCTCAGGCACCACCAAGGCTGCAAAGGATGATGCTTCAGATACAGCCGTACGATTTGGAGGTTCACTACATTAGAGGCAAAGATATCCCAGTAGCTGATGCCCTGTCAAGACTTCACACATCTGAAGAAAGCGACGATTTTCAAAATGAGATTGAATTTCATGTAAACTCATTTGTTAAGCACATACCTGTTAGTGATACAAAAATGGAGCAAATCCGAAAAGAAAATCAGCGAGATCCAGTCATGCAAACCCTCATCAAGGTGATCCAGGAAGGGTGGCCTGTCGTCAGGAAGTCTTGTCCAAGACCTGTTATCCCATACTGGAATTTCAGAGAAGAGCTAGCAGTTGTCGATGGCATCATCTTGAAGGCTGACCGAATTGTCATTCCTTTAGCCATCCAGCCAAACATTCTCCAGCAACTGCATGCATCCCACCTGGGCATGGAAAAAACCAAACAGAGAGCGCAAACTGTGGTTTTCTGGCCTGGAATGAACCATGAAATAGAAGAGTTTGTAAAGAGCTGCGAATCGTGTGGGAAATATGCACCAAACAACCCCAGAGAGTCTTTGCTTTCTACTCCACTACCCCAAGGCCCATGGGAAGCTATCGGTGTAGACCTTTGTCACTTGGAGGGCAGAAACTACCTCATTACCAGTGACTACTATAGCCGGTTCATCGAGATTGACAAGTTGAACTGCACAACTTTGTCGGAAATCATCACCAAACTCAAGTCACATTTTGCTAGATATGGCATACCGTTGAAGATTCGGTCAGACAATGGGCCGCAGTTCTCATCCAGTGAGTTCCTTAGTTTTCTGCAACTGTACGACATCCAGCTCTGTACATCAAGCCCGAACTTCCCACAATCGAATGGACATATAAAAAAGGCAGTAGACATTGCAAAAAGAATCATGCAGAAAGCAGTTGACTCCAATTCGGATCCTTATCTTGGTCTTCTTGGGTACAGGAGTACTCCAATCAGTGGATCCGCATCACCGGATCAACTGCTCATGAGCAGGATTCCGAGGTTGATTCTACCAGCTATCCAGCTGCGTCCCAAGGTAATACCTAGAAAAGAGATCATCAGGGTTCATGAAAGAAACCAGTGTAGGCAGAAAACCTACTATGACCGGCATGCGAAAGACTTAGCTTTGCTGAGTCCAAACAAAACAGTTTGGATGAAACTGTCAAAAGAAGATAAGCATTGGAAGAAAGGGATAGTTCTGTCAATGCCAGAGCCAAGATCTTACCTAGTACAAACGGAAAACGGAAATACTTACAGACGAAATCGCGTGGATTTGAAGCCTAGATTCACTGCGCCGGGGGAAACCGAAATTAACATTCCAAACAAATTTGTAGACTCAGATGAAAGCCAGTCCATTGCGCCGGGTCCATTACTTGAGGATACTGAGTCCCCTGAAAAACTAGACGCTACCAATCCGACTATTGCTACTCCATCAAGGTTTAGAGTTGATGAAAATGCTGATGTTCCAGACATACCGTTTGCAACTCCGAACCCGGTTCCAGTAAACAGTAATAGGAATTCTAATACAAACGGGACTCTATTTGGGCCACGCGTGTCAAGATATGGAAGGTCCATAAAACCAAGACAGATTTTTGATCTGTGAATAACTAAATGGAACTATGGTCATTTACGATAGTTATTATGATGCTTCAGAAGAGTTTTTTTTTTTTTTTTTTTGTTATTTTTTTTTTTTTTATTTTGTATGTGAAGGAAGATGTTGTATGCTTACCTTTGTTATGATATGCTTGTGCCGCCTGTAATGCTCTCATTGTATTGCTTGCTATGTGCTTACGCTTGTTGTTTTGTGTTGCAGGTCGGTTGGCTTCAATAAACTGATTTAAACAAATGTCTCTCATTGAACACAACACCATGAAAAACAAGGTATATTTCTAGTTTAGGGGCAATAAATAAAAGTTCAAATAGGGATCATATCCTTTTAATAGACAGTGATAAATTTCACAAAAATACTAGATATTTTGGTTACGTATGCAGTGACTAGTATTTTTGTGAAATTTATCACAGTCAATTAAAAGGATTTTATCCTTATTTTAACTTTTATTTATCATCATGAAAAGGCAGTGTTGTCTTCAAAATTATCTATGCCATTTTAGAAGCTTTTTGTATTTCACAACATAATTTAGCTAGAATGAAAGTGAATATATCACTTGATGTATTTTTTATGCTCTTTCATAGTTTAATAATTGCTTCTGCAGTAAACTCTACTTGAAACCTTCAAGGACTAAAAGGGCTTAAAACAGCCCATAGTCACCAAAAGTTCAATAGCATGTTTCTAAAAACAAACTGGCTTGTGAGAAAAAATTGCTATTTGTAGCTGATTCAGGAGTAGTAATTATTGTTATATTTTGTCTTAATAGTAAAATGCTATTTAGAAAACATATTTGCCAAAATTTTAAAGAAGAGCTAGAAACCCCTGAAAAATGCTATTTTGGGGCCTTATTTAGGACTCAAAAACAAAATTGGTCCCAGAAGTAAAGCTAAAATAAAAATGGAGCAAAATTCTAGATTAGCTACTTTTTCCTATCAGGGAATGAGGTTATTAGGAAAAGGAAACTTTAAGGGTGGGTCTACATTCTAAAGTATGTCCTGGGAGGGTATTTTGAAGTACCTACCTCTACTCTTTCTCCCTCTAAAGGGTCTTGACCTTTAAAATCTTTTTGTTGTAGAAGTGGAACTTTGCAATATAAACCTTCTGCTTAAATGAAGTAGAACAAAACTTTTTTCAGCTGCACAAACTTTGATCAATCCTGATTTATGAGGTTTCAAAGATCTGCAAATACACTCCCTAAATTTAGAAAAAAAAACATTGATAGCCTATGGCTTAACATTCCACTAAAATAAGAGGAATTGCATTTTCAGAACTAAAACCAGAGTAAAAGAAACTGATAACTGAAAATTAAGGTAAAATTTTGTCTTGCCAAATTTTCAATAGGTAACCTGTCAAGTAGGCAAATTTCAAAGACTTAGAAATCAGAAGAAGGTTAATATAGAAGCTTGGCAATACCTTCCCAGGGTAAAAATTTAGAATTGTGGCATAAGGAGACATGTTAAGAAAACAATTCTTACTTTAAAATATGTATAATGATCCTAGTTCTTATATTATCCAAGGGGAGAACCTTTATCATCAAGTCTTTCCTCTAAAAATCCTTCTTTTTCCAGCTTAAGAGAAAAAGTTTCCTAAAACCACCACGCTGAGATTCAATGCTTAAGTCTTTTGAAATTGCCGCTATAAATTGCCGCCAAATGAATTGTTTTATAGATAGCAGTCATGCCGGTCTTTTTAATACTTTTTTTTTAATGAGCAGTGGCACAAGGCCAAAATCAAAATATGAACACTAAAGACTGGCATGAATGCTATCTTGCTATCTATAAAACAACTTATTTGGAAGAAATTTAAAAAGACTTAGGCATTGAATCTCAGTGTGGTGGTTTTTGGAAAACCCAGAAAAAGTTTCCTAAAATCACCACACTGAGATTCAATGCCTAAGTCTTTTGAAATTGCCAACAAATAAGTTGTTTTATAGATAGCATTCATGCCAGTCTTTATTTTTCATATTTTGATTTTTGACTTTCACCACTGCTCATTAAAAAAAAAGTATTAAAAATACCTGTATGAATACTATCTATAAAAAAATTTATTTGGCGGCAATTTCAAAAGACTTAGGCATTGAATCTCAATGTGGTGGTTTTTGGAAACTTTTTCTTTTAAGCTGGAAAAAGAAGGATTTTTAGAGGAAAGACTTGATGATAAAGGTTCTCCCCTTGGATAATATGTTAACTAGGATCATTATATATATTTTAAAGTAAGAATTGTTTTCTTAACATGTCTCCTTATCAGGTGCCCCAATTCTAAATTTTTACTGCTAAAAGTATCTAAACTAGAATTTTACTGCATATTCAAAACATTAATGATATCAGTTGGGCAATATGTTCCCATGATAGGCTATACTTTGTGGTCCTGGATTCACTCCTGAAAATTTCATTCACCTAACTCAAGTAGCCTACATCCCAAGAGTTAAAGAAGCCCCTAAACTAGGTTTTCACCAAAAGAGCTGAATTACTATCTCATTTAATACTACAAATCTATACAGAGCCACAAATTTACCATGAGTAGCTTAGCCTAAAATGCAGCTTTTCAGGAGGGTTAACAATCAAATAGCAAAGAAACTGACGATAAAAAATTATCAAGCACTTTTGAATTTAAGTACTGCTAGATATAAAATCCTTCGAGTATCCACTGGATAAATACAGTTGAAAACTGTTAACAAGCCAAGAGACGCAATTTGTTCCTTTTAAATTTTCTGCTATATTACCGAAACTTAGTTGCCATGGCCAGAAACATTGAAAGCAATTCTCGGCCAAGACCCAAAACTGCATTCTTCAGTTGACTTTTTCAGGAGAACTTGCTACCACATATGAACTATTTTGAATACGTCATATATTTAGTGTCAGGAAAAGGGTATGGAAAGGGCAGACCACCTGGGCAACCATCAATGTAAGGGTGATAAAAATTAACCCAAAAAGGTTTTTTGCTGTTTTTCATCTTTACTAGGCAGTTTGCTACCTTCATAAAAAGTTGCTTACAGAACACTTTCATTATTTTCTCCTATTTTTCTTAACACAGAGTACATTGGTATTACGATGAATTAGCTAAAAAAAAAAAAAAAAAATTCATGAATCACTCTTCAAAACGGAGTATATATTTACTAAATTTCACTGAAAGTACTAAAAAGATACATCGGGTTTCAACAATAGACTAAGAGGGAAAATATATGACAAATTACTTCAGGGGTTTAATGCTGTAGTATAAGCATATATTATTCTTGAGGAATTTTTGACCTTGTTATTTAATAAACGGAGTTTAAAACAACGGTTTGCCGAAGAACTCATCAACATTTTTCTAAGTCTTAATTTTCGACTTGAGGTAACGTTTTGGTGTTACTTGTGGTAAGATTTAATATTATTTAGTTTTTTTCCGAGAGCTATTTCATGTGAAAGGAGTAGTCTTAAAAAATGCTTTGGGTATTATGGAAAAATTTTCAGAAAATGTTGAGGGTGATGTTGAAAAGTGATCGGAGGGTAGCAAATCCCCATCGCCCTCATTGGATATGTCCCCAGTGGCACTAATTAACCC